>NW_026848427.1:0-101224 GCF_030435595.1 Desarmillaria tabescens
CTGCCAGAGCAAGAGCGCTGAAAGGAGTCTCAGGAGCAGGTTTAATGACGGCCGTGCATCCAGCAGCCAAAGCAGCACCAAGCTTACGGGTAATCATGGCTGACGGGAAGTTCCAGGGAGTCAGAATGACCACGACGCCGACTGGTTGCTTGATGACAACATTTCGCAGTCCAGGAACGACTGAAGGGATGTGGTCTCCGTAGGTGCGAAGCGCCTCTGCCGCGTACCAATCAAGAAAAGACGCGCTGTATCTGTTCTCACCCTATTAAATATAAATCATTGAGATTAACCCCATCGATCAAGATCAAAAACACACCCACAATCGCGTCAGAAAGAGCCTTCCCGTTCTCAACGGTGATCAATCGAGAGAGATCTTCATGGTGCTCAACCATGAGATTATGCAGCTTGTTGAGAAGTTCTTGTTTGTGCTAAACATCAAATCAGATCGCTTTTCGAATGCGAGGAACGCATACTCACTTTGGGCGTGGTCGCGCTCCATGAAGGGAATGCTCTTGCAGCAGCGTCGATGGCTTCCTTAGTCTCCTCGAGACCCATATCCGGCACGGTCGCAAGCTCCTCGAGCGTTGCCGGGTCTAGATGCAAAAACGATAATTTTTTCACAGCTATACAAAGCGCCAGGGAACTCACTGGTCACCTGGAACCTTGATCCATCCTTCGCATCCACCCATTTCCCGTCGATGAGTCCCTGGGTTTTAATGAGCGAAGAATCTTTGAGGCCGAAGACAGAAGCATTGAAGGTGGCCATTGTTTGGAGGAGGGTCGAATGCGGAGTGGGAGGATGCGGAAAACAAATCGGCCTTGGTACGCAACATTTGCAAAGAAATTTCATATCCGGTAAATGCCGGATGGGCTGATCTTTGATACCCGAAATCCTGGCTGGCCCCGGCAGCCGAAAGTACGGACAAGCATATCTAATGAGATATATCCAAGATAAGACGGGTTATTCAAATGGCCCACATATTTACGCCGGCAGCATAACGTCCTGGGTCAGCGGATAAGCATTACCCTTTCTCGACGTGCTCAACACCATGAAGATATCAATCAACTGTGACATGGGTGAGGCGTTTGGCCGTTGGAAGCTGGGGCCAGACGAGGAGCTCATGCCGCTCATTGACTATGGTGAGCTCGACAGCATTCGATTGCCAAGTTCTCATGCTTCTGTGTGTTTCCAGCGAACGTCGCATGTGGGTTCCACGCCGGTGACCCGTCAATCATGTTGAGGACCATACGACTCGCCAAGAAGTATGGAGTCAAGGTTGGGGCGCATCCAGGACTCGACGATATCAAGGGTTTCGGCCGTCGTGAAATCGACGTCAAGCCTGAGGAGCTCTACGCGCAGACCCTTTACCAGGTTGGAGCATGTAAGGCGATCCTGGAAGCAGAGGGAATGTCTCTTCACCATGTCAAAGGTGCGCCTTGGCACGCCGCTTCAGATGTTAAGACATGGCATGACCATTCCGTTTCCAGCGCATGGGAAACTATACTTCATGATGGTGAGTCAGCGCATCCCATCCTGATGCCAACTTGGAACCCACTTGATTACACAGGCTAAATCAGAGGCCGTCGCGGATGCAGTCATTAGAGCCATCGCGTCATTCAAAGTCCCCATGTTCGGACTCTCCGGGACGTTGCACGAAACGATCGCGAAGAAGTACGGTGTCCCTTTCCATCCGGTACGCCTCATTGAAACCTATCCTCCGAAGCTAATTTGAATGTTTTGCAGGAGACGTTTGTCGACATTGACTACAGTCCGGAGGGACAACTCCAACCGGTCGACTTTGACAACCTAGTGAGCCCCGAAATGATTAAGAAAAGGATTCAGAGTCTAGCGGAAACAGGGTGTGGTTAGTATCCGATCGACTCAACGAAGAACGCCACAACATTGACGAACCTCTTGCGGGCTTTACTAGGAATTGACAACACTGGTGCACCTCTGCCATTCTCGTTCGCCAAGCAACCGAAGGGAGGATTGCCGCATGTACCGGAGGAAGCGTACACCATCTGCCTACATGGAGACATGCCAAGTGCGATGGAGAACATCAAAGGGTACGGCCAGCGCACAGAACTGATGACAGTATACTGATTGGTTTTTCTTCTTCGTAGCGCGCGGGAGGGCATCAATGCTGCTGGCGTGAATCTATGAATTATGGTTATGAAGGATCGGCAACATGAAAGGATTACTTACCACATATGCTTAACTTATACTAGGCTACTATGCCAGCAGAATTTACCATTTGCTCGACGTTTTGATTTGCAAGGAATCCTGGTCGCGTAAACGAAATACATCGAACAGACCAAGATATCGTGGGCTAAGGAACGACTGGCAGAGTCTTGATGCGATAGTTCAAATGTTCAACGTTCAGAGCTCATCCGTCCTATAAAATTCGTAGTTCTGATATCATTTCGGCACCCCTGGTGAATACAGCAGTCCCCGCCGTATAAGAATCCTCTGGTACCGTAAAAAGGACGACACCTGACAAAATTATGAGATAGCCTCAACTTATTTAATTTCATGGAAACGTACCTAAACCGAACCAAACGTGTCCGACATCACGTATCACGTACTATAACACCGCCCGGTCGTACAAGTCGGACTAGACCATACGTGGCCATCACCTGCCATATTTACTGCGAATAGCTGCCCTCACCCTGCAGCTTTGGTAGTTCCCAAGAGCATATGAGAAAATAAAGGAGAGAGAAAGCAAGGATACGACGTGGTTCCAAAGTGACGATGTACTTCCGTTTTGAGACGAATTCCTAGCTTCATGCACGTGACACGACTAGCATAGCAGCGGCTCTATCTATTGTGCTCCAATGCCCTCTACTTTCACAGCACCACCCGTACATTACAGATACACGACATAATCCAACGACAGCAAGCCAAAGACGCGTATTATACGGTACGTCGCGAGTCGTCTGTCCGCATCATTTTTGTTTCATCCAAACCTGTATTCAAAAACAAACCTCGAAGTACCCAGCAGCGTCCCACTGAAGAAAATTAAGAGCTCTCCTTGACAACCTCCCTGAGCGACTCCGCGATGATATCACATCCCTTCTTCATGTCCTCCTCAGTGACATTGAGGGGAGGAATGAGACGCAAGACCTCAAAGGCGCTCGTCGTCAAGATGAGAAG
Source organism: Desarmillaria tabescens (assembly GCF_030435595.1). Taxonomy (NCBI): domain Eukaryota; kingdom Fungi; phylum Basidiomycota; class Agaricomycetes; order Agaricales; family Physalacriaceae; genus Desarmillaria; species Desarmillaria tabescens. Next base: position 3,155 of record NW_026848427.1, read on the forward strand.
GCCTTTCTTGACGCAGCGCTTCATCACCTTCGCTGCGAGACCAGCGGGGATATCAGAAGAGGCTTGCGAAACTAGGCCCGACTTGATCTCAGCAGGACCAGCAGGCGCCTTGAACTCGAGACCGATCATGAGGCCACGACCACGGACGTCGAGGATGTACTTGCCGACTTCAGGGTCAGCCGCGAGTGCGTTCAGCGCGTCGAATGCCTGCTTGGAGCTGTAGAGGAAAATGGTAATTAGAATGGGAGACGCGCCAATGCTTTCACAACCTACCGAGCGCGAACATTGGGGAGAATGTCTCTGCCCTTCATGATCTTGGCTACTTCGACAGCGGCAGCACAAGAGATGGCATTACCGGCGTAGGTTTCCACCCATCGATCCAGGTGGTAGCTTGTCAGTGAGCTCCTTTCGACTGATAACACCACTGAGAGGGAAACCGTTCGCGAGACCCTTGGCAATGACCAGGATATCCGGCCTGACTCCGCTTTGCTCAATAGCAAAGTAGTCACCGCTCCGTGAAAATCCACTCTGGACCTCGTCGATGATCAGCATGATGCCATAGGTGTCACAAATCCTGCGAAGTCCCTGGAGGAACTCGACGGGCGTCGAAACGTAGCCACCCTCGCCAAGAATGGGCTCAATGATGATGGCAGCTGTGTCGGCGGGAGAAGTCTGGCTAGTAAGAACGAGGCCAAGCTGCTTGAGGCAGAACTCAGATAGCTCGGCTGGAGAGGTTTCCTTGGGGAGACCAAGCGGATGGAAGTATGGATAAGGTGTCTGGAAAACCCCAGGCATGATGGGGTGGACGCCGGCAGAGTAGATAGTCTTGCTGCGCGTAACAGCCATAGCACCGAATGTGCGACCGTGATACCCACTCTGCATGCAGATAATATTTTGCCGGCCTGTCGCGATACGCGCAATCTTGAGAGCAGCCTCAATAGCCTCCGACCCAGAGTTCCAGAAGAAGAAGGAGTCGAGCGAAGGGTCGGGCATCATGGGAAGGAGCTCCTCGATGAGTCTCACGTACGGAGTGTGGAATGCTATGGAGCACTGGGTGGAAACTGAGTCATGGTAGTGAATTTGATGTCCAAAGGAAACACACCTGTCCATGAACTACTGACATGCATTGGTCGGCGGCAGCTTTGGAGATTTGGGGGTGGCAGTGTCCTAAAAAAGTGTTTGAACAGTACTATTTCATCGATAATCACGACGTACCCAAGGAAGTCACACCGATACCACAGGTGAAGTCGAGCATCGTACGGCCATCATCGAAAGTCATGTACGATCCCGAAGCATTCTCGATGATGGCATCATCGATAACACGTCCAAGACCGTGGGTGGTGTGCTTCTGGCCTAGTGAGAGAAGGGCTGCGTTCGCGGACGGCATGACTACGTTTTTTCTGTGGAATATATCAGCTCTCCTGTACCATCCAAAATGAAAAAGATACACACGATGACCAGAGCACGGAAAGACAAACGGTTAAGGCCAAACATGGATGTGGTCCGTTTTATATTCATAGCGGCGATCCGCAATAAATTTTCTTAGGACATATCGAGCGATAGTAACCGAGGTACGCCTGTCAGCCGAGGCGAGCCGTTTCAGGTCATATCGATGAGATCGCGAGAATTTAATCCCGGAACCTGATAAGAACGTGAACGACGAGTCAGAAATGTACTGACGACCCGACGAGCGCGCCCGTTTCAGGATTTGCCCATGTCCTGCGCGGCGTCATGATTCAAGATACCAGTGAAATAATGACGGAAAACCATTTCAGAAAAATGGACAAGGAAGGTTGCCATGGTGGTTCATACTGAAGTTGCGAAGGGAAATAATAGGACCCCCTCTCTGTGAATGAAGCCAATTCGTTGTGCCGGCCGGCGCTTTTCAATTCCGTAAGTACACGTGACTTGCGATCAAACGCGATCGCCGCCGCGTCGTTGATTGGTCCTCGACGTTCATTAAAAAGTTAAGGCTTCAAGTAACCTTGGAGCCTCCAAAGCTATTACCTCTCTAGTGCTCTATGGATCTACTACATCTTAGAGTATAATAATCCTCCATCAACCGACGGTTTTGAGTCCCCTATGGCTCCACGGTCAAGCTCATTGATGCTATCACGACTGGGGCCTCACCTGGTCTCACCACGGGATATGATACGCAATAATGGAAGTGTTGGACAAGGTCAAATATCCTCCCATATGCCTTAACTCCTTTCGTCGAAGAAAAATGGCACCTCCTTCAAGTCGTGGACTGAGTGGTATTTATGCATAGCTGAAGCGCAATTTAATACCCTTCAACACTTTCCCCCTACAAGGCTTCTATTGACATGTATACCCTCTACAAGCAAATGACGATTCAATCGATGGTCATTGAACCCACAAACTCCTAGAGCCAAGCACAACTTTCTCTCACGGGACCCGAATACTGTCACTGCCTTTCAAAACGATTGACAATAGATCTCACTAGAGCAGACGACAATACCCAATTCAGGAAGTCCATGTTCACACGTGCATTGACTCCTCGGGGGTATTGTCACTCATTAGTATCGTCTATACTTTGTAAGAGGTCAGCGGACGTTGCTCACGACTGACTTTCGAACCAGGACGTTATTGGAATCATTCCCCTTTCAAATTGTTGACCCGAATATCCGGGTGAGGACTTACCTGGTCGCTCAACTAAAGATCAATCGGGTATTGAAGAGCTAATGCTGACCCTATATCTGGGACTTCAGATTCGACTCACCATCTAACTCGCTATGATCGATATGTACAAGCATGGACATGCCCACCCCTCGCTGAAGACCTAATGAAGGGACCAACATATACTGGTACTTGATGTTGCATGCTTGAGCTTCTTGTGTATATCGATCAAATGCATCCACGAAGATGGATAAAAATTTGCCAGTCCTTTCTTATTTAGATGGCAATTGCAGTAATCTATAATCACAGGATATACAGAGCACGTAAGTATCATGACGGAGGAACACGAAGGGACAGCAGTGCGCCATTCTCTCCGATCTCACGCATATAAATCTCCAGTTCCCCTTCTTCAGATGCCTGGAAAATGACTTGCAATGTGGTCGTCCATTTACCGGCATCAGGTCCATTGCCCTTCGTTTTGATTCCTAGCAGAGCCTCGGCTTCCTTCGCACCAAGGAAAGCGACTCGGCTCATGTGAGGATGCTTCTGCTCCTCGTATTCATCTTCCTCTTCCTCCTCTTCATCGTCGGAAAGCTCGAGCTTCTCGAGTTTCACCTTTTCTATGCGGACTTTCTCCTCGACCTCCCATACTTCAAACGCAAACTTCTTCGACTCGTCGGTAAGAGTAGCATCGAAAGTGACAATTCGACGAGCGGGGAGCGGCGTGTCTTTCCACAGAATAGTCATCCATGTTCCGGTTTTGTCTTCCTCCCCTTCACCAGGGAAGTACAACCCGATAGAACGCGTCATCACGGGAGCCTCAGTGACGGAGCCCCTCTCAAAGGCTTGTCGAATCTCCGCGAAGTCCTCGTCATGAGGCAGAGAAGCGATCAAGGCAGCCTGTACGGCGCTACCCCGAGCTAGGATCGTCGTGGGATCACCGACACCACCACCGACTACAGTTCCGAGTGAAAATGGCGTGTCGACGGCATCACTGAAGCCACAGGAGGTGACGAGGTGCTCGTTCAAACCTGGCAGACACGTCGTCCCGCCCACATAAACGATCTCGTTGATGTAATAGGAATCTATGTCCAGCGACTTCAATAGCTCCTCAACAGCAGCACCAACCGCAGTGTACACCGACCGTACCACCACATCGAATCTAATTCGGTTGATGGAGCCAGTATAGTCTAGACCGTCCTTTAATGATTCGACTGAACAGGTTGCAGCACCGGGAGATGCACTCAAGGTACGTTTTGTATGCTCGATAGCGAGACGCAACTTGGCCTCAGCACGCTTGTCGGCATTTTCGACGGAAGGAGCAACTTTGAGTGGTGTTTTCGTCTTTTTGGTGAAGTCTGCGGCGAAGAAAGACACAAGTTTGTCGTCTATCTGATCACCACCGATGGCGGATGTCGTTGATGAACCAAGGAGATGCGCGAGTCCTTCCCGCACGGAGACAACGAATAAAGAAAGGGAAGACGAGCCGAGGTCGACAATGAGTTGTGTGCGATCTGGGTTAAGTGACGAACTCCACTGTTCGCTGGAGGTGGTGGCTGCGGCAGCGCCAGCTTCTTCTAAGAATTGCAACACCTTCACTCCAGCATCAGATGCTGCCTTGTCTAGGGCGTCAATCTGAGCGTCAGTGAACGTCGGCGGGACTGTAACGACAGCGCCTTGTACTTTTTTGCCTAGGAAGTCTTCTGCGGACTGGATAAGAGACTGAAGGAACATGGTTGTGACCTCAGAAACAGTAAGGATACGTTCGGCGGGGGTAGGTTCGGAACGAGGCGTAGGGGCAACAGAAGCCGCCGGGGTATTGGATGCTGTGGAGGGTAGAGGCGCTGGTGCAGCCTGCAGTACCTCAACCTTGTACGCCGGTACATCAGGAAGCTCAGGGTGTTGGATGACTAGCGCCGATGTCGTTGATATTTGGGAAGATGGTATCTCGGAAAATCTAAAACCTAAATTCAGCAACCATGCAAGAAAATACGGCGAAGGCGTACTTCTTGCCCAGGAGGTTACGGAACCCGGTAATCGTATTTTTTGAATTCTTTACAAGTTGATGTTTGGCTTGGTTGCCAATGTACTGATAGGAATCTCAGTACAAGATACGAGGAACGAAAAGATGGTCGCGCACCATTTCTTCTCCATGGAATGCAATCGCGCAGGCAATCTGGCGTTCCCCATCTTCATTGGCGATGCATTCCGCCAATCCTTCCTTCAAAAAGCCGCCTGTCAGATGCAATAGAGCCAGAACAGAAAGGTAACAACCTTCGTGAATACCGCAATGGATGCATATGAGTTGCCGAAGTTGATTCCAACGACCGGGGGAATGGCGGCACCCTCAACAGAAGGGTCGGCGCTCCCGTTTGCCAGTGTTTCCGTAGCCATTACTGGGAAGCGTTAGCGCTTGCCGAAGTCGCGGTAGTAAGAGAAGAAAAAAAATGTTGCCACGTGGGGATACATGTACTGGGGTTAAGGCTTATAATATTTGCGAAAGTAATTATTGAATTATTCTTCTCGGGCTAACTTCATGATGGATCTGCAACAACAGTCTGTAACTGATCCATTTCCCCCCTCACTAGAACCAAAGACTCCACGCTGTGTTGGGATGCTAGAGCTTCCTTCTGCAGCTGCAGAGAGGGCAAAACTCGTTTCTGGCAAATTAGATCCGTCCACGCCACTTGCTATCCATTTGTCTCTTGGATTAGCGTATACCATCGGATCTGCAATTGGTTCCATACCCCCTTCTGTAGACGTCTGTCTGGAAGCATTTTCTGTGCCCAACAAGGCTGGTCTCACCGCAGGGGCGCGCGCGTGGTCGAAGCATTTTCATCGATCCCAGTCTGCGGAGGAGCTTGCAAGTAAAGGCTGGTGGGGTCAACCCTCTGGGCCCGTGGCAATCATCAATGAACGGGCATTGATATTGTTCTGGAAAATTGTAAATGAAGCCTCATGGAGGAACCTTCATTGGCTACCTCACCAGGTTCTGGTCTATGAAGTGAGGATCGAGGAAGGGTATGGCATGAGATGGTCGCAGGATCAAAGTTCTCGGGCAGATGGTACCAAGGACCTCAAGGCGCGCCCTTGGACATTCCGAGGGTTCGTTGAGCCGATGATGGAAAACGGTCATGAAGTTGGATGGCGACATTAGACGCGACGAATGTGCGACATTCCTTCGTTCGAATTATCAGCTCCGGTTTCTGGATATTTTTCTTTTATTTTCAAGGTCACCGTGTGAAACTCATACGATCTTCAGCTTCTTTCCCTTCACTCCATAGACGTACTTAGTTAAATGGACAACCGTACGAAGCCGTACAACAAGTCTAGATGCTTACCTCGTGACATTTGCACGGCTTGGCCGTTTCACACAAATATGTCCAACCGATCGCCTCAATATAAAAACGTCCAAACCCGTGCGTCCCATGTCTTTCCCACACTTTCACCATGTCAAAGAACTTGGACGAACTTGTAATTCGAGAGGTATATACTCGTTATCATTTTTGATTTCCCCTCCCTTATTCTCTCCTTAGGTAACTACCAATGTCTGGATTTTTTCCAAGTGAGAGCGATAGGCCTCTCTGCTTATCATGGAGGGGGTCTCATGTTCTATCAACATGGGCAGGCCTTTTACACGTGCTCGATTTATCCCGTTCGGTGGGCGCTCAACCGCAATTAAGTTAGCCAGTGGAGACGTATGGGTCCTCGCATCAACGCCGTTAACACTGGACACAAAAGAGACCATCGACAAGTTAGGACCTGTGAAGTGAGCATCCAATTTCTGGCACCTCAAGAAACTTATAACGATTTTACAGATGGATCGTGGCCGGAGACGCGGAGCACCATCTTTTCCTTGGTACGTCTTATCTTTCGGCATTATCCTAAATTTTGGGACGTCAATAAGTAATATATAGCGGAATACAAAAAGGCCTATGCGGATGCCAAACTAGTCGTCGTCGAGCGGCTATTCAAGAAGAAGAAAGACGAAGGTCTTGATGTCGCGGGCGGTAAGTTAAGGATATTGCCAGCGCTACATTTTATGCTGAATACCTTTGTTAGCTTATGGTGTTGATCCGCCGGAGACAGAGTATGGCTTTGAGAGCGAAGTATGTCTTATCACCGTTGTCGTATATTATCATACTGATTACAGCATCCCTGTAGATAAAGGCTCAGTACGTTACCAGCTATTCCCCATAAAATCATGGAATAATTACCGTTTCTAGTTACTTCCCTGGCTTCCAAAATCAGGATGTCGCATTTTATCACGTCGCGTCAAAGTCTCTGATTGTTGCCGATCTCATTTTCAACCTACCTGGTACAGAGCAAGTGAGTATTTTAAGCACACTATCATTCTTCCTAGGTTTTAATGGCGTCTGGCAGTACTCAAAGTCCAAGGCTTCCGCAAAAGTTCCCATAATTGGCAAATTCAGTCCTCCGGGATTGGTGTTGAAATCCCTCCTGTGGAGTTTGGGCAAAGATAAGGAGTCAGTGCTTCAGAGATGTGCTCATTGGATGCTGACAAAATGATTTTAGTGCTATGCGCCGGGACATCAAGGTCGTTTCAGAATGGGATTTCAGCAGGATTATTATGTGCCATGGGGTAAACGTCTTCATCACTCTTGGCTAGATGCGACTGTTTAAAGTTTTTTTAGGATGTCATCGAAGAAGACGCGCCCAAAGCTTGGAAAGACGCGTATGCCAAATACAGTACTAAATAATCAAGTCTACCATTTAGGCATTCCTTTCGATAGCCATGTGTTAATTCATACCTTTCTCGCCGACGTTTGGCTTTACGTTCGTCCCCTTTGATTCTGTGTATGGTCTTTATCAGGATCCATCATTTGTTAATCTTTCCGGCAAACATCATGTAACCTGTAGCACTGACTAAGTTCTCACCATCAAGATAACGGGATACCGTCGATGTTCTTAACTGTGTAACCTCGATACGAAGGTTTGGGGCGAAGAGACTCATTGAATATCTCCGATGAAGACGCTGCTACTAGTTCAAGGTGTCTCGCGAGGTAATATATGCTTAGTGACGCTCTACCAAACTTAAGAGATGTCGAAGATCTTTTGAGTCCGAGAGGAGGTAGTCGAACCTGTCCTGATACTTTACTAGCCGGATAATATTAAAAGCGATCCCGCGTGGTGGCAGTGCTCGGTTCACCGGACCGCACGTCTTTGATAACAACGCCACAGCACTTGCAGTGGCCCTTCACCTCTCTTCGCTCGCTTAACTTCATTTTCAGAAAGAGTAGGTTGCTTCTAGAAATATTATCTCAATATTAACTTTTTGTAGTGTTTACAGACCGTGAATCCGAGCGAGATTCCAGCCACTGTCCTCATTGCGGCCTTACCCCTCAAGGAACACGAGCGAACTTTACTCCTTATGTTCGGAATGCTCGAATCGAGGAACTATTATCCACTAATCGCCCACTGCTGGCCGCCGAAGAAGTTACATATCGTGATTTACTAGTTCGAAGCTCGGAGCGTTTATCGACAATCGAAAATCAGATGCACCACCTTCGTGCACAGTTGGATGTGGCAGAGAAGCAGAGGGAGGAGGTACTCGTCATGAACCAGGACCTCAGGTCTGTCACTAGTCCCATTCGCCGACTTCCAGACGACTCTTTGCGTGAAATACTGTTGGCCAGTTGTCGTTCATGGGCCGATGACAATTTTCTCGTTTTCTCCATCAACATGCGAGGCAAACCTTGGGTTTTGTCTCAAGTGTGCAGTCGCTGGAGGAATGTTGCACTGTCGTTCCAGAAGATTTGGGCTTCCTTCCGCATCGATACGCAGTACATATCCCCTACACGAGCAGCACAACAAAGAGCCTCGTTTGCATTAGGGCAGCAAATTCGTAGGGCAGGTCGGCATGAACTCACTATTTCAATTTGTGACACAGATGACGGTCGTTTGGGTGCCCCCTACGATCTGATACTACCTCTACTCCTTTCCACTTGTTCCCAGTGGCGATATCTAGAACTGAAATGTCACACTCGCGCACTCATTCATTTCGCCCCCATCAGGAGCTACTTGGAATCCCTTGAAACGGTTCACCTTTCTATACGAACCAGCGCGCGCTGGGAACAAGAAAGTACAACCTCCAACATATTCGAATTTGCTCCCAAACTGCGTCGGGTCTCCCTCGGCAGTGGGCGGAAGGACATCGTACGGTCCTTTACCATACCTTGGCCTCAGATTGTGGAATACAAAGAGGGCGGTAAAAGGAAAGGTAGCCACCATCTGGAAGTGTTGCGACGGGCCACTGCCATCACAGACGTCCGCATTAATTCGACCCTGCTCCCAGAGGCCGAGGGCGGGGTCCCCTACACTCTCGGAGGACAAATAATCCGAGTGCCCACTCTTCGCAATCTTCGTGCGCGTTTGAAGCTCAACGACAGCCATTTTCAAGCGATGTTCGATAAGCTCGAGCTACCTGGACTGCGCGTGCTTTCCACGGCTCTTCCCCCCAAAGCGGATCCTTTCATCTCGCTTATCGACCGCTCGCAGTGTTATCTGACAACGCTATTAATCACTGCAAACACGCCCGATATTGGTACAGAGCTGCTTCGACTGTGCAAAGTCACTCCTCATCTACGCGTACTTTGCATCGCCTCTGACGGCGAGGAAAGTGGTCCTATCCCCATTTCGGACTTTTTGATTGAGCTCGTGCATCCCACTGATGGAGATTGTTACTTGCTTCCCACATTGACGTGTCTGAATTTAATGCAGTTGAACTGGAATCCGAGAGACACGGTTGTGTTGCAGCTTATAGAGTCGCGTGCGGGAGGATGGGTCGAAGGAGATAACGAGGAGTCATTAAATGATGATGGTACAGTGACTCGAGAAGGCGTGGCGCAGCTGAAGAAGACATTACTGCCGCATTCTTTTGAACTAGCGTATACAGAGGAGCTGGAAAGGTTGCGGTCAATGGGGCTGAAGATTATTACACAACGGAAATGATGTCTCGAGGTATCTAAATTCCTAAGATTCCATGAACAGCACTTATCATGCTCTGTAGGATGTAGGAACTACGCCATAACTCAATTTAATGACCTGAAAACTCTGATCTTCAGACGTTTATCCAGATTCCAGTGCCAATTCCAACACGGGGCGAGTGTGTTCCAAAGGTACACAAGAGCATGAGGAATAAGGATACAGGGTTTAAACGCCGATACTGATGAGGTCACAGGCAGGAACAACTAGTCTGTTCCATCAGAGCGGTTTTATTCAATCTTTTGATTCCCTGTCCACTCACGTAGTTGTTACTGATGTAGCAGGACGCCTGGTTGGAGCTCCGGCACTAGTGGCAATTGGGGCGCAAGTGAATTCCCTCTAAAGAGAAAATTAGTCATGGATATTGTCCTATCGGGTACATTAACCTACACCATCAGCGGTCATTCCACATAGGACTTATGGCATCCTGGATTGCACGGAACGAGGTCTATCAATTTATCAGTAAGTACAAAGTCTTTAGTCCGGAAAGTGTAATGAACCTCACATCTTGTACAGGGCTTGTAGCGTTGCAGATTGCCGTTGAACAGGTCCCAGTGTCACCGCCGTGGCCGCGAGGAAGCACGGTAGCGGACACAAAGGCCGGAAGAACCTGTGAGGCCGAGGCACAGGGACGAGGACCAAAACGCCAGGAATAGTGACCCGTCAAATAGATAGCAGGGTGTAAGAAAATCATTCAGTAAGGATGGATCTAAATTGTGAGCGACTGGCGACTCTGACCGTCGAAAGCACTTTGACATGTCTTGTCTGTCACTCGGGGACCCGCCTACTATCATGTCGGTGTTACCATATATAGCATTCCGCCACTAGAATGCATCAGCTAAGTACTTTCCTCAATGCCTCCGGGAGCAATGCCTGGAGAGTCATTTCCGAGCTTATCGGTTTAGGTCCTCGAGGGACGTGACAGCCTGGGAGAACACCGTACATTTTTTCTGTCGTCCGTCCTTCTCGTTCCTTGGCTACAGGAGCCACAGCCCTGGGTCGCCTTGGTGAAGATATTACGGCTGATCGTCGACGCCAAAATTCCGATATCAACTAGGTCAGGTCCGAAGTCACCCCGATCAGTGCATATCATGAAAAAAGTATGGGTGAACTTTGGACGATTTTAACTGCCGATGGCTTGTTATCTTTGCGTTTCGTACTGGTACCGAGACGATTAGAATGAAGAACATTTTTGTCTCGTGTAGACGAGGATACAATTCGTTAGTATTTGGTAATTTTCCTTTAACAAAGGTTCAGAAAACAGCAATTTACAAAAGTTCAAGGATGTAATGCAGGTAGTATTCGTACGTCGTGATTGGTTTGAGCAGCTAAAACAACAAGAATGGGATGTTTGGTAACATCCGCCTGACCGATTGAGATTGAAGAGATGCAGGGCGAAGGCGTAGCAGCGCGATAAACTACTGCTGCTTGCACTCCTCGGGATTGACAGCCCCCGAGGCCGCGCCACGGCCTTTGCCACCACGGCGCTTGGTAGTTGGCAAGTCTGCATCTGAATCCGAGTCCTGCGAAAGATAAATGAGTCAGACTTATTCAGGAATGACAAAAGTGGTTCATACATCATCTTCGAAATGGTCATCTTCATCATCATCCTCCAAGTCTTCGAATTCATCATCGTCCTCCTCCATGAGGTCGTATTCAAGGGCCTTGCCGGTGAAATAGTCAATAGCACGGGGAATAATCTATGACGAATCAGTCAATAGTTGCGGACGCTGTCTATAATCTGAGACCAACCTTTTCCTTGAGATCTTCACCGATCTGATAGTCCATTTCGACTTTTTCTTCGAGCTCTTCTAGCTCTTCTTCATCTATATCGCCATTTGCAATAGCATCCTCACTGGGCGGTGTCAGCGGGGAAAAGAAGTTGAAAAACGACTCAGTAGGCCGTGCTTTACGAACTACACGAGTCCGGTTTGTGTCTACGAAAGATAAGAAGTCGTGAGTAGAGGATTATCTTGAAAAAAAAAACACAAAGATACACACTCTTATTACGCTGCTTCTTTATCTCGAACTCCTTCGTGAGATCCTTATCTTCTTTCCACTTGATCTCGGTGCCGACGGCGCGATCGTAGGCAAAATCACCAAAGTAGCCGACCTCTGCCTGGTAGTAATAGGTTTTCTCAAGAGTCTCATTTTCAAAGTACTCGTTAGGAGAGAAGACGAAAGTGATCTTGAAACCAGGTTTGGCGTCAAGTTGGGAGAGACTGTCGAGGTAGGAAAGACGGATATCGGTCAAATGCTTCAAGGCGCCTGTATCACGTTCGGTAATGAGATCCTGGAGGCCAATATGGTTTTGCAGAGCGGTCAGCCAGAATTCAGGGATGGCACAAGGCGCAGGGGCTTCTTTCGGAAGAGGAGTATAGTCTTCGTCGTCCTTAGCAGACTGTTTCTCTCCGGCTTCTATTTCTTCCTCCGTCGGTGCTGCATCACCCTTGATAATTGCGATTCTGCGCTGGTACAAAGGCTTAGAAAGCTCAAGGTACTAGCAATATAAGGTGAGCAACAGGCGGTCCAAGACAGAGAGAACGTCAATACCTTTTTTTCAAGCTCGAGGCATTCGCGCTTGTACTTGTTCTGCAGTTCATTCTGCTTGATCTGCACGCCCTTCAAGGCCTCGACGCTGCGCTTCACCTCGACAGGGAGCTGCTCAATGTAACCAGAGCTCCGGCCGACTAGGTCAGCGAGCTTGCCCTGAACCATCCCGAGCATCGCGTTGTGCAGCGGGTTACCATCGGCTTCCTCCTCATCCTCCTCCTCCTTATCCTCTGTAATATCTGGCACAGTTGGCCGCGATAATCCTGCCGATAATGGAGCTTGCTGCAAAGGGGTGTTCTGCGGCGTTGGCGCGGTTATGTTGGAGCCAGGACCAATGGGCAAACTCGAAGACATTTTTCTAGACACACGGGCGGCCAACGGCAGTGAATCGGTAAAATCAAAGGGCAAATGAAAGAGAAAAATGAAGGGAAAGAAAAGGTGAAAACCTGGTGGTGGAATTGGTAAATTTCCTTCCGTCGGAGTTCAAAAATATTCCGGCGGCATCAGCGGCCGGAGATTGCCGACATCCCCTGGTGCATAACCACCACCACGATGAAAGTGAACCAAAATACCGTTCTGGTCGGCAGAAAAGTCATTCTTGTTCCTTATGACGAAGGCCACGTTGCTGTTGGTTCGCCCTTTATGCCCTCTGTGCTCAAGACTGAACTTGTACTTCAGAAATATCATGCCTGGATGGAAAATGACGAATTGCGATCCCTTACGGCAAGCGAGAGACTTACGCTGGAGGAGGAGTTCGACATGCAACGTAATTTCAATCTGCCCGTGGTCGGCTTGAATCTTATTCGTTCTTCAGGTAAATGGCGGCAAGACGACGACAAGCTGACATTCATCGTTCTGGCTAGAGACAAGAGAGGTATCCTCTCGGCCAGTCTGGTGGATATGTACAACCTAATGACTGGACTAACCTCCAGACCCCCTTCTTGATGACGAGGAGAATCTAATGCCCTCTGATCCTCGGATCTTGTCTCTTCCCATGGCAGGAGATGTCAACATGTTCTTGAATGGAGCACTTGAGGACGGAGATGAATTTACGGCCGAAGTGGAGATCATGATTGCTGGTGAGTATGTTCCGCCGGTATCACATTACCGCGCTAAGACTGTCATCTCGCAGAACCGGACTATCGACGTGGCGGACTTGCCCTAGAAGCACTCCAATTGATGCTTCAGTACGCGACGGCAAACAAATTCTTACCAGAAGAGCCTCCGGTACCGACAGGCTTTCCGAAGCCTTCGCCCCTACCCGTTCCGCCGTCTTCGCTCGTTGCTCGAATCGGTGACACCAATCTATCCAGTATAAGACTGTTCGAAAAGCTAGGATTTAAAATCACGAAGCATATAAAGGTGTTCAATGAAGTGGAAATGAAAATTGGGTAAGGTTTATGGCCTTGGACGGTTACGAAAGTCAGCTTACCGTCCCTTGAAGATATCTTTCGTGAAACCGCTGGACATAAGAGCTACCCCCGACATACACCGTTCCGATTCTTTTCCTTAGAAAAGACACGCTGTGAGCCGGCGCAGTAGGATTTGGAATCCCGTGTACTATTAGCTGTTTCCCCAGAGATGATCCTCTTCCGTCGTCAACAATATGCGACAACTTGCTCCGCAGAGGCGCCCATAAGTTTTTGGCGAGTACCCAGTATAAGACACTTTGAACAGCCAGGATACAAGATCAGGACATGTGTGTAGGTATTCCGCGGAGCAGGAATGAAGCTCGGTAAGGTTTATGATGAATAGCTTCGAAAATCGGCTTACCGTTCACCGAAGATGCCTTTCGCGAAACCTCTGGACATGGTAGCTATCCCCGACATATGCAGCTCTGGGTGTTTTCCCTAGTACCACAGACGCCATGAGCGAGCGCAGAAAGAAAGACCATTCGATTCAATGGGATTTGAAGTCCTGTATGCTAATGGATTGTCGTAAACCCTAGCTATTTCTCCAGAGATGATCCTTTTTCATCCTCAACCGTTGGCCATAATATGCCACAACTCACCCTGTCTCAGCGGCGCCCATAAGCCTGTGGCAACACTAGTACGAATGCATAGGATAAGACTTATTGTAAAGCTGGGATTTAAAAAACGAAGCTGGTAAGGTTTATAATGAAGTCTTGCAATTAGCTTACCGTTCCTCGAGAAGATATCTTGAAGCCCCTTCTTGAAGTTCCGATACACCATTAGATCGTAATCCCTCGCTGTTTCCCAGAGATGGCCACAACTCGCTCCGTTTCAACTAGACGGCCCCCATAAGCCTGGAACCACGATGGTCGTCGTAGTAACTGTTCATATTTCCAGGAACATAGGCACCAGGTAGGTTGAACCATGCGGATCACGGTGAATATGAGCAAAATCTTTCCAATCGACGCCCATTCTGTTCGGTGTCGGTCCTCTTCCACTTAACAACATACCTGCAAGCTGCTCCGCAGTAGTACAAGTTTGTTATCGCGTGACGATGGAACATTCAGAGGCATTATTTATCCAGGTATAATTGACTCCTCATATCATAACGAAATATTTGTCTAACGGGAAGTCCTTAGCAACCGCGTCGGTAGCGTACCAGGCACACCCCATTTTGGCAAAATGGACTCGCATAGCGCACAAATCACTCAACAATAATGGAACCACCTAATAAGACCTTCGGTGCCAATGTGACGAATTTTCCGGAGAATCTACGTCTTGGCTTCCAATTGATGTCACCTTGACTCGGCCGTCTGTTGTTGGAAACATAACGGAAGGGCTGGACTATATAAACTCTAGTATTGCTCACTTAGGAACCCACACAAACCTGTTTCCTTCTCCCATATTTCCTTTCCTTTTTCCTTCCTTCTTTTGACCAACAGTCGTTCTCGCTACGCTCTCTCATTCAACGCACCGAACCGAAATGTCTTATCTGAGTTCCCTTCGCTGCAACGCTGCGCTGGTCGTTGCACTGTCTCTCCTGACCAGCGTCCGCGCTCACGGATACGTGGAGACTTTTGTTTATGGTGGAACAAACTATACTGGTTACCTCCCGTACAACGACCCGTACAGCAACCCCGTCCCAGATAGGATTGAGCGTGTCATCCCCGGTAACGGTCCCATTGAGGACGTCACCAGCGAAGACATTCGTTGCAACACTGGTGGAACAGCACCTGCCGCTCTTTACGCCATAGCTGCAGCTGGCTCCAATGTCGAGATGCACTGGACTACTTGGCCCACCTCGCACGCGGTAAGCTGATATCATTTCACTTGGGTAACTGAGTGTGGTTTAATGAGTGATTACAGGGTCCTGTTATAACATACTTGGCTCAAGTTCCCGACGGTAGCAACATTACCTCATGGGAACCGGGTACAGAGTGAGTTGGTTATAGTGCTATAGGAACTGGAGCAGCCATCTCAATTTGCTATGTTGCAGTGCCGTGTGGTTCAAAGTGGACGAAGCTGGCTACGAAGATGGAAAATGGGCCGCCACCGATATCATGGTTGACGAGCAGGGCAGCGTTTGGTATTGGACCATCCCTTCCGGTCTCCAAGCTGGCCAATACCTCGTCCGTCATGAAATGTTTGTGTTATTGGTGATGAATCCAAACACTCTGTTGATCGTCTTGTTTGTAGTATCGCCCTACACTCCGCCGGTACCTACCCGGGCGCTCAATTCTATCCCGGCTGTAGCCAGATTGAAGTCACTGGATCTGGTTCTGACTTTCCCGACTCGTCATACATGGTATCCTTCCCTGGAGCGTACGCTGGAACCGACCCCGGTATCACCTTCAACATGTACACTACCTTCGACAGGTCAGCCCTGTGTGTTCTTGTCAATGCAACCATCTAATGTACACCATTTAGCTACACTATCCCCGGGCCTGCCCTTTGGACTGGTGGATCAGGTGCTGCCTCATCTACGGCTGCCTCCGGTGCTTCATCGACAGCTGCTTCCGGTGCCTCCTCAACCGTCACATCCGGTGCTACCTCCACAGCTGTCTCTGGTACTACTTCCGCTGTTGGGAGTGCTTCGGGTTAGTGGTGTTGAATCAAGCTAACGTTCACGTGGACTAATCTTTCGTTGAGCAGCGAGTTCGACTAGCGTCTCTGTGTCTACGTCCGTGTCTACGAACGCTGCTGTCGCGACATCTGTGTCGGCGTCATCCTCGTCGGAAATTGCATCTACGACTTCCATCGCATCCTCATCTGTGGCTCAGGTAACTGCCACCAGCACCACCAAAACCTCTTCCGCCGCACAGACCACCTCCACTGGAACTAATGATGCAAATCAGTGCATGAACAGTAAGCACAGTCGTCAGCCCTAGCTTCTTATCAATCTGAACCATTTCGATAGCATACAACTCATGCATTGCGGCTTCTCAACCTAACCCTGACTGGGATGGCTGCAGTTCTACTAAGGATTCTTGCCTTGCGAATGCAACGTATCAACGCCGCAGGTCTTTTTCGAATGCCCAAGTTCCTAACAAACGTGAGTCTCAGAATATCAAACATAGCCAACGTCTTTACCAACATGCCCGCTAGGTGACAACTTGAAACGCCACAATTCTGTCTCAAAGCGTGCTCCGCGGGTCAATGCTCGCGCGCAGAAGTCGCGTATGTTTCTACTCTTCCGAGTTCTGTTTTCCTGGCTGATTCGCCGCCCTCGCAGGTATGTAAGAAGGGAATCATGCTTCCCGTTCATGACTAGATGATTGTGGACGGGACGACAAAGAAAATTCAAATTGACACTCCATCTTGCTGTTTAACTTTTTTCTTTGGCCGCTCTCCATGGCATCTTGACGATCTATTACGAGTGGAGGGTGGTTGTTCCTTAAGGCTTTGATAGCTCGTGTATCTTCTACCTCATACAGGTTTTGTGTATCTGCAGTTTCCTCCTTACAATATCTTGGTGTCACTTTCTATCATCGGCAAGGCAAGCAGCAATAGAATTATTTCCATACTGATTTGTGGTTCGAGTGCCTCTGAGACCTTAGCCTGACCGACTCGAATTTAAAAGAATGTGACAGCGAAATCTTCTTCAGCTGAGCTACGCTTTCTCGAGTCTTTATTCAACGATTCCGTTGTCTTCTTCGACCCGTCCTCCAGCGCACAACTCAATGAATTCCAACACAACCTCTCGGTTTCACTACCTGAGAGTGCGATTTTGTGGCATAAACTGGACATCGTTGCCACCACGCGATACAGGGTCTAGGTTAGTCCCCTCACCTCAGTGTTCAGACTTTGAGACACTATGAGACGCCAGTAAGTTAACTTCATCGCTCAGGTGTGAATCCTATAGAATTTCCATAAATACATAGCATGGGCAACGAATAAGTGAATATAAGCAGAGAAATGTCGAGTTATACAATTCAATAATCATGACGGCTCACAAACGATTCAAAGGCTCATGGGTTTGGGTTCAAATTCGGGCTAGCAGAGCCAGGGTAAGTGATACTAAAACCACAGGACCCTACTACACTTACAGAAGAGCTACCTGCGTCTCGGATTGTATCAGTGGTTGTGGTAATATGAATATCGATGTGCGGCTGGCCCAGTAACCAATCAGTTGGTTCAAGGACAAGAGAAAGGGGACAGTGCTGTACTATGTTCGAGGGATCTCGCAAAGGTGACATATTTGCACCAAGGTTGTTGATGACTGCAGAATTATCTTCGCAAGAGAAGTTGTCAATATATGTCATCTTCGTAGGTTTTCGGGCATTCAATCTAGAATGAGTTTAGGCGACTTGATAATTGCACACAACGAAAGGCGAACGTGGCGAGGAAGGAGTTCGAATATACTTATACGTAGGTCAGTGAAAGTGAAGAAGTAGATAATGCTTCACGGCTCACGATTCGCCACAACTTGGTAAATGGACAGATATACGAGATTGCTAGGGTAAGCTATATTCTGGGTAGCGTCAATGTCTGCCTGCGACACACAGGTACAATAAAGAACACTCACAAAGGCTATGACGAGGAGGTCCGTTACTCTAAATATATGAATCGTTAATCGAGAGCCACGAAGAAGGAGTGGAAGCCTCTACCCAGTGAGGAGTCCATTATTAATGGTGTAAATCATGAGTCTATTGATGAGGTTGTCGGTGCTGAAGTGGATTGGCCCTTAAGTTTTATTTGAAAAGTGGAATAGATCGTACCGTTTAAGTCCCGTACGGCTGGCGTGGAGATAGTAGCAGAGTGATGCAGCGACCAGGAAATCTGTTGCTAGATAAAAACACATTGCGGCCTTCAGGAGGCTCTGTGTATGCAATGTTAATGCCTTGAGGTAGAGTTCGTTGCGCTGACTGCACCTACAGTCATAGTCTGTGTCTCAAACAGATCATAATACCTCAACTTCATACTGAAGACGTCGGTGAGGTACACGATATTGAAATGTACGTTCAGCACTAACCTATATCCTGCAACCGCTGTGGATGAAGTCAGAAGTCGGTTAACATGACTAATATCTGTCTCGCTTTCTGCGATACGTACCTGCGCTACACGCTAGATGTTGGACAAGCTATCAATGATAAGGTCGGTGTACAAGACGAGGCACTCACCCACTCGACACACTGCGAGGAAGAGCTGGCTCAGAGGTAAGTTCAGTTAATGGAGACACAAGTACATTGACCTTACAAGAGCTGACACCAGGAGAATATTGCGGTTCGACACTATGCGAGAATGTGTCAATATCTTTGAATCTAAGTTATAAAACTTCAACACTCACCAAAGTATAGTTGCCGAGCATAAAATAAGTGTACCGCCAAAGTTATGAGCCCCTGCTCCCGTTATAATTAAAGCCAGGAGGTACCAAGTAGGGCGAAAGGCCACATACCGTTACACATAAGGTTAACTGATCGGAAAAAGATTGGTTACACTCGCGTTGACGAAGGGATAAACTCACAGACGTCGACCTGGAAAACAATAGGGTCTCAGTCCTTCGAATGCATAGAACATTCCTTACCAAGTCGCTTCAGACAGTCCTGCCACATTCCCGTATTGTGTCACAACATAGTAGTAGGCGGCATGACATGCAAAGGCAGCGTGCACAGCTTCCAAAGTCCTAATAAACGTGTCGGCCCACGGGTGAAGTGCTTGATCAATATTTAATATGCATACCAAACAATGCCGACCTGTAAGGTTATTAGCCAATCTCAGAGAAGACAGCTCAAGAAAATGCTCACCAAGGCCTTGATGAAAATACTATCAGAGTAATGACCGTAATAATACCATGTCTGCGTGCATGTAATGCCAAATAAGCTACGTAGACGGTGTAATTAGAACCAGACGAGTACAGCAGATAGACGACGGACCATGCGGAGACTATAGCACCAATGAGGAATGCACCAAAAGTACTGTCGAGTGAGCCTTCCGACATCTAGAGTACATGGGAAGAAAGTCAAAGTCTAGGTTTCTTATATGATATTACCGATCTTATTCCGGTGCTCCATACAGATGCTTTGGTGAGGAATTGGGCGGTTTTAATCAATCGGGGAGCGCCCGGGGCTTGCCATCATATCATGCCATCCATATCTGCTGGAGGACTCGTGAACTTCGAATTCAGACTCGGGTAGGTTCCTGATTGCAGGTCAAAGGACCGGAATACAATACATAAAGCTGTGCTTGTGTTCTGAGGAGCCGGTTCCAAGTCCCGAGATGCAAGAGGGGCCTCAACTTTGATCGCATATTTGAAGAAAGCGGGAGAAGAGCCTAACCATAGAGCTTTGGGACACATCCGGCAACATCAATCAAATCGAGGATGCTGTTCAAAGCCAGTTAGAATCCAGGAGAATTAAAAGAGAACCCGCTTAATGTTTCGTTCTCATCAAAGTTGAAATAAATTCAGGCAAGAGAACGCCAACATGTTGGAGCTTATCTGAGGTCAGATGCACCCTAGAAACCCGCCCAATTCCGTGACGACCTGTAGTTTGACTGAGCACGCTGCGCCCAACTGATTCTGACGAGAAATAGATATACTTTATCAAACTTTCACGATGGGGTTTCAGAGTTGCAGAATCGGGATGGCAGAGAGTAAAGGTAGTATGTCATCCCTTCTCCACGAAATCACTACAAGATAACTTCGGCCCAGTCATATAGTCCGTAGAGCGTTGTTATTCGGGTCAGTTTGAGTCAAGGTCACATGGGTCAGACAGTGAATGGCTCAACTGACCAACCCTTTGCCTGGGTCGGTGGGGTCGGTGGGGTCGGTGGGGTCGGTGGGGTCAGCGGGGTCGGATAGATAGCACAGCAATATAGGCTCGAGGTATCCCTGCATTGAAGCTACAGAGAGCAATGACTATTGGATTCCAACGTGAGATAGTCAGAAGTACTTCAATGGTTGTAGACTGCGTTGCTAGAATCTGCCAAGGGACACTTGAACCGACGCGACTGCCAGTTCTGGCTGAGTCAGCGTGATCTTCCGAGTCGGTGTCGGCAGGTCGGCATGGTTAATATATAATTAGCCGAACCGGACCAAACCAGATAGACCAACCCAACTGCAGCGCTCTTCATCGATCTCACGGTGTACCAGGACATGCGAAGAAGCTTTCCATCATCACGTTCGAATTATGGACGTTGCTTATAGAAGCACAGTGCCACTTCTAGCGCTGAACATTGCGTAACTTGCTTCTTACCTCTCACCTCCGAGTTCCTCGGTCACTACCTCGTCCTTGTCGAAAGCATAGAGAACTGTCGAATGGCTCGCTCAGCCTCATTTTGGCTTGTGATATTAGCAATAAACCTGTCTAGTTTCCTCGCTCTAATGGAGGGGGTACTGCTGTTCTCAGTATACTGGATTTCGACGCACTAACACTGTACAACCTTCAGACGATCATATCGAATGCTCTGCCCACAATTGTTGACGCGCTGCATGGCGGTAATACGTACGTTTGGGTAGGATCTGCTTACAATATCGCCTGCGCTGCTTTGATGCCTGCCACGGGTGCACTTGCCCAGGTATATTTCATTCTTATCCTTTCCAAAATTCCGCTGATGATGCTGGTATATACAGGCGTTTGGACGTAAATCAGTAACACTGTCCTCCATTACTATATTTTCTTTGGGCTGTGTATTGTGCGGTGCAGCTAAGAGTATGACTATGCTGATCGCTGGCCGAAGTCGGTTTCAAATGTTATTCCTATAGTCTTCCGTTACTGATTTCTTTCTATCTAGCTATACAAGGTCTTGGGGGAGCCGGAATATTTACTACCTCTGCTATTATTCTTTCGGACCTTGTCCCGTTGAGCGACCGTGGACTTTTCAACGGATTATATCAGATGTACGCTACCATTTTCATTTACACTGTACTCTCTCTTCTGACTCTGAAGTGTTTTAGCACGTGGTGTCTTGCTTCTGCTATTGGACCTATCGTCGGAGGCGCGCTTTCTCAGGAGGGGCAGTGGAGATGGGTCTTCTGTGAGCTCCAAGGCATTATCCTCTGACATCCATCCGATAACATGCTCTAGATCTCAACCTTCCTTTTGCTCTCGTTGCTGCTGTCCTCGTTTTGACGTGCTTACACCTGAAAACTCCAGGAAGGACATGGGAAGAAATTATGCATCTCATGGATTGGACGTTCGTACTTATTGTACTTGGAGCATCGAGATCAATAGCTCATTTCTTTTTTAGCGGTAACTTCCTCATCATATCTTGCTCGACGTCCATTGCCATTGCGCTGACATGGGCGGGATTGACGTACAGCTGGTCTTCTTGGCACGTTCTCGTGCCTCTTTGCATTGGATGCGTCGGCTTGGTAGCTTTCTTTCTGTATGAATTCTGGTTGGCCAAACAACCTTTGGTAAGTCTCCAGGATCCTCGTTTTTCTCTCCTAATAGCCACTTTCTAGGTACCTGTTGCGCTTATGGGCAATCGCACAACTCTCAGTGGGTACGTCTCTTTCTCTTTCATTCTCCGAATACCGTACCGATGTTGTTTAATACACGTCTAGGTATCTGCAGACATTCATTCTGCCGATACCATTCCTTGCCCTCGTTTGTAAGGAATTTATCTGAATCTGTTGCTCGCGTACTCACGTACTCATTTGGTTCAAGATTACCTGCCCCTCTACTTCCAGATCTGCAAAGGTTTTTCTCCCATCAAATCAGGCGTTCAGCTATTCGGTCTCTCCTTTTCTGCCCCACCATTTGCTGTCATTGCTGGTATCTCAGTTAAAGTAACCCAACGATATCGTCCGCAAATTTGGCTCGGTTGGATTACAGGAATTATCGGGATGGGTCTTCTTGGTTCTACCAGCAGTACAACCGCTGTCGGAACTGTCATCGGCTTTGAAATCATCGCTGGAGCAGGTTACGGCGCCATTTTTTCGAGTCTCTACTTCCCAGTCCTTGCGCCGTTGCCTATATCCTCTAATGCATTGGCTCTGGCCTTCTTCTCATTCGTGAGGGTGTTTGCGCAAGTAAGTAAATCATAATTATTTGTACAACATATGATTGACGCGTAGGTAGATATGGGGCATAACAATTGGGGGTGCTATCCTCCAGAATCAACTCGTCAAGAATCTCCCTCAGCAACTACTGACTCAATTATCGTTGCAGGCTGACGTTGTCTTCGACATCATTCCCCTTTTGCCAGAACTCGAGGAGCCACTTCTAGGGGAGGTCCGAGCCGCATTCGCCTCTGGTCTCCGACTCATATGGCAAGTTATGGCCGGTATCAGTGGTTTGGGGCTTTTGATTTCGCTCTTCATGCAACATATGCGCCTTCATACCTCCGTTGACTCGGATTGGGGCGCTATTGAGAAGCAGGGCCCAGTGGACAAAGAAAATGAGCCAAAACCTGTCAATGCTGCTCCCATAAACTAGGACGCTAGCTCAGTGCCAGACTTGACCATCTTACATCACCTCGTAATAGTCTTTCATTCGTATATTATTTATATCCATCCATTTCGCCGTCATTCCCCGACGCTTCGTGAATATATTTATCTTCTCTAAGACGTAGGGTTTCGTCCTCTGAATCGTGTTCAGCAGCCATGACTTGAGTTCCCAGAGACAAGATAGTTAAATGGACAAGAGGCCAAAAGTACCCCGGGGAAGATCACGAAATTGTTGAATCATACTTCAGTATGAACGGTACAAAAGTCCTTCCTAATATTACTCAAACTCTATGTGATCAGCGCTCGGTTCAACGTCTCTTACTCCGGAATGATCGTGACGAGAATCTAGAAATGTATCACACGTCAGGGACACAATGTGTAGATCTGGTGTTCAAACGGAATGTATTTCATCTTTAGTAGAAGACGCGGGAGATTATCACCGGCTAAGCAACCGGTCGCCCACGCTGAGGCTGATTGGTCTGTGTGCAGAATCCTTCTATCGATCAAGAACAGCCCCATCGAATGATACCGAACAGGGAGCTCAATGATAACAGTCACAATAGACTTTCGTAAGCGCCATCCGCTTTAAAAGCCCTCTCGCTCGGAGGCTACATTTTCGGTGCTAAATTTAGCACCTTAACACAGTTGATGATGGCGATTCTCAAGGCATGCGGTTCGGAGCTTGTATTGCCCAATAGTACTCTTGCGAATCCCGCTAGTTTGTGATTATCTATCCCCGCCTGATCCCGCAGGGAGGGTATGGAAGGGTGACACGGCCTAGGATCCTGATGTGGCCCAGATGATGGCATTTTTTATTCGTCAGGGACGCTCTCCCTTTCATACGCATCTAGTAGATCAGTATTGACAAACAACGGCGTCATTTCTTCCTGACAAGCATCGTAAAGTTATATCAAATAGGCTTGCTATTCCATGACACGCGCAAAGTATCCGGGCAGCGACTGTATCCCAAGAGTAGCACTCATTACTTGATCTTGATTCTTGTTTGACTTGGGTACATGCGGTTTAATCATCCTTTAAGTTATACCATCTCCTACGCTTGATACTCCTGGGAACAACTTGTTGCAGCGAATCCATGACATTTAGAATTGGTGGTTGCCCTGATTGGTATTTACAGGTGTGGTCCGTTTTGACGCCAAAAGTGATATTCATTGGGAATCTAGTAGCTCAGAGACTCCTTCAAAACGGCGGTGAATTCTGCAGCGGAATGGATACGGATGGCTACAAGCTATCTCAGTTGACGTCCTATAAGTGAGAATCAAGAACGCCAACCTGAATGCTCCACTCGTGTATCTGACCTCGGGAAGGACAGCCCTTCCTTCCGCGTCAAGCTCAGGTGAAATAGTGCATGTGGCCAAAGTCGTTGCAACAGTGATCCACACAGTATCGAATGCAAGGTAAGAACCAGGACAAGATCTACGGCCAAAACCAAAAGCCAAACTTGTCGGTTCGGGAATTTGAGACTCCTTGTCCCGATTCAAGTGTCGCTCCGGTTTGAACGTTTGAGGATCAGGGAACCAGCTTTCGTTTTGCATGACAGCCCTGTATAGCAACGGTAACACGGCATTAAAAACGTAGGAATAATACGATTAACGTGATACACTAACCAGATATTCGCAGCAATCACTGTGCCAGCGGGAATATCGAAACCACGGTAGACGTCAGGCACTAAAATGGCGCGAGTCACTGGAACAAGAAATACGGTGAAAAGGGGTCATGAAAACAAGTTACAAAGACATACCAGAAGGAACAGATGGGTTCCATCGGAAGATTTCTTGAACGAGAGCGTAAACATAGGGTAAGGATTCGCGATCTGATAGCTTAGGCAGGCGCTCGATCCCTATGACCGCTGATATCTCCTCTTGAGCTCGTCGTTGAGCATCTGGGTAGAGTGCCATTGCTAAGTGAAAAGAGGTGATGAGGCTGACGTTCTACAGATATTTCGATGCTCGTTATCGAAAATAAAATGGATGAAAAGGTCACATACCGTGTCAGTTCCCGCTTAGAAATGCTGTTATTCAATATAGCATCTACGGAGCAGCAACAAGGTTACATACCACCGTATACTTCCGCTCCAGCATCTTTCAGACGATTTAGATATGCAGTATCGGACAAACTGTTCTCGAGACCATTTCCCTCGAGGGCGTTGGATAACAGTGAAGGAAGAGCAGTTCCAGATTTCTACGGCAGTCTATCAGCAAATTGTATTGTAAGTGCTAAAGACTTACCACTTGTTTTAAGACGACCTCAAAAGGTTTCCTTAAGAAAAGATCGAATGTTTCCCGAGATTTGGCAGCTGTTTTCTGGAAGGAGGCACCAGGTACGAACGATGGTATATACCTCACTGTAGGAGGAATGAATCAGAGAGACCGAAAAATGGCTAATACCTGACCATGCTCACGGAATGGAAGTGAATTGACGAGGAATGAGTTGGGGGCTAGTGCTGTGCTGACGTCACGCATCACTTGAGTGGCTAGAACAACTAACTCGTCCGCTTCCACCTCCTCAGCGACGATATAGCCATACGCTATCCGCATGATATTTGCTACGGCCATTCTGGATACACGTGAGTTGTGAGGCTAGGGTGTCGCGGTAAACGAAGCACCTTCGTATATTGTTCCGAAACGCTTCTGGGTGCTCAATATTCGCTTGGCAAAGGTGGCGAGCATTCTCTTCCAGTATATGTGAGTGCCTTTTGACTGCGCGAGGCCCGAACTCGGTGTTCAGAAGCTTCCTGGTCTCCCTAACATCATCCCCGTTCAGTCTCGTTGCTAAGACACGACCAAAGCCACTCCTATTAGGGAATTAACGAACGGAGCATCACTATAAAGCTCAGCTTACAATTCACCCATGACTCTCGGACTTTTATCCGAATATATACTTGACTTCTGTTCATACAAGTCCGTGATCGCCTCCAAAGAGTTGAGTATCAAGATAGAGCGACCAAATACACGAAGATAGACGACGTCGCCTACGGCCAAGTGAGTACTTCGTCTCGAAAAGAAGAGTGGTGCGAACCGTATTGCTTCCCCCATTCCGCAAACTGGCGCCAGGGAGTTTCGGTCGGAATATCAAAGACGTTGCCAACTATTGGCCAACGAAAAGGACCAGGGGGATGACGAGTTGGTTTAGTATAGTGCCAGAGGATATAGAGAGCAGCAAAGACGGCGACGTAGAGTGTAGCTTCGTGCATGTTGGGAAACTGGAGGTACAGGTGGGAACTGGGGTACGAAAATAAGAGTCTATTCTTAGTAAATATGAGCCGTGTCCATGGATTGTATAGCGCTCAATGAGGTCCTCGGAGAGTTAGGCGATATGCAATCCCTTGAAGGCATCATGATAGGCACAGTTGTTATAGTAGTGAATGGTCTGGTTCGCAGACCAACTTGCCGATCGCCGAGCCACTTGCACTCCTTGCGTCTGATGGAAATCAGATTTTGAGGGGATTCGGTTCCTGGCCGGACAGAAACTTTATAAGGCAATTCTTTCAGAGCCACTACGCGGGTAGAAATTCAAGCGTGACTGGCAGGCGGAGCCTAGTCAAGAGGACCTCAAACAGCCCCAAACTCAGCACTAGTGACTGATCACCGGCAATTACCGAGGGCAGCTCACCGAGCTCGCTTGTTCAAGGTTTGATTTACTGGGGTGTGATGATGACTCTCAGAAGTTTCCCCATATAAGCGCTTCTACAAAGAAATGGAGCTCTCTATTAGTCTCTTCGAGCATGGCTTCAAGCGACCTCTTTGTAACGAGTTTTACTCTCCAAACAAACACGACTGGCGTTCCACTCTGGGCAACTCTGAAACGCTACAACAAGACAAATCCAGCTCTGCAGAAGACTCAATCCGGTTGCGTGCTCATCTTTGCGCACGGGGTAGGATTCCGTGAGTAATACATAGTTCAGCTTGCGGTGATCACAATATGACAAATACGAATATCATTCAGACAAAGAACAGTGGGAGCCCACTATAAGCCACCTGTTCAAGCTCGACACACAAAATACTATTCGCGAAGCTTGGACAGTAGACTGCCAGAATCATGGCGAAGCAGCTATTCTCAACGAGAAGGTTCTCGTAGAACGCCGAGGGATATTGTGTGAGGCCTTTCACGAGCATCCTTGCGTCGCCACTAACCACCGCGGAAGCTATCTATGACTACGCTGAGGCCTTGGTCATTCTTCGCCGTGATCTTCTAGGAGATTCCAATCCGGAGTATAGTCGAAAGGACAGATTTATTCTCATCGGTCACTCCGCAGGTACTGTGGCTTGGTAAAGACTATCGCCTTGAGACGTGATTGTTATCTAATGGTGGCCTGTTGACAGCGTGATGGCGTTGGCGTATTTCAATCCTCCCAGCAACATCATGTTTGATAGTCTTGTCCTTGTTGAGACGCCGATACACCATCCGTCCGCTGAGGCCCACCATACCGCGATGTTCAAGGCGTTTGCTGCCGTCAACAATCGTCACGATATTTGGCCTAGCCGTGAGGCCGCTAAGGCTTGGCTTGGTAAGCGTTTTCCCTGGAAAAGTTGGGACCCGGAAGTCCTAGATATCTACGTAGTGAGTATCTGGTCGTCGGTTTGCCTCTTAGCTCCACTCATCATTTCTCCAGAACCACGGTCTACGTCCACTGCCGACGGCGTTCTACCCCGACAAGACCGATGGAGTCACCCTGAGCGCCACATGGGTGGACGAGAATGCCGCATATTCAAAAGATGCCGAAACCTCGTTTACGGCGCTTTGGAATCTGAACACGCTTTGCGGCGTTGTACCGATTCATCTCGTCTACGGTGCCAGGAACGATCTTATGTGCGTATAAAGATTTTGCTTGTCAACGACATCACTCATTCCGTCTTTAGGTCGCGCGAAATTCAAGACTCGATTGTCGACGCCAGTCAAGGACGAACTTTCGCTTCTATAACTCGAGTTCCAGGAACAGGACACTGGGTGAGTCCCTTGAAATCCATCATCCGCATGGCGAGTAGGCTAATCGTAAACAGGTTTTACAAGAAGCACCGAAAAAGATGGCGGACGCATTATGGACCATTCTAACTGCTCCAATTCCACTTCACAGGCTGTAGCTGAATGTTACTCGGCTCCAAATTGTTCTATACAACGTCGGATTAGACCGCCTACAATTAGTACATCAAAGTTGGTTATACTCTGTAGTTTCTATTCTTATCTCATTCAATCAGAATTCATTTTTGACATTTCGTGATATGTACAGTTGGCGCCAAATATCACTAAGTATCACTGTCAGATAATGTTATTATGATTTGAATGGTCTGTCACCTTGACTGCTGTGATACGGCATAGTCAATTCGGTCAGTCCTGAGGAGGAAATAATCTGAATACTCGTCAGTGTTTCTCTGGGTTATCCCGTCAGCAACATGCCAGCTTTCATATTAACATGAATGCAACTTCAATGCATCTACCAGTCTTGTGTCACGTCGAGCCAGTCGTTACGTTGGATTTTATGATCAACACCTGACCGAAAAGCATGATGAGTTCACGTTGTATAATTAGCAGCAGCAATATATATGTAAACAAGCGATGATAGTACAGAGCACTGTAACAGAAGATTTTGAAACACATGGATAACACTTCCGTTTTTCCTCTTTCTTCAGAAGCTTCCGACTTTAGAACTAGGGTTAGTCTGCGCTTCGAGTGAGCAATGTCAATGCATCAAGTCACCATAGAATTACTCACAGCAGAGTTTCTGTCCGTATCATCGGCGAATTCAGTAGTGGACGTTATATTAATATCAACATGACGCTGGAACCGTCATGAATTAGCGTCAGGATGAAAAACAAACAGGAGCGTATTACCTTGTTCGGGTTGGTAGTCAGGATAGACAGACTCAACATGTCGGCTTCGGTTGTAAAGTGATCATAGACCTGCTTAGAAGGTCTACGGGCGTTCAACCTACAGAAGAGAGATCGTAAGGACAGATGATTGCATGGATAATCAGGAAACGAACGTAGCAAGTAAGGAGTTTGAATATACTTGGGACGATTCGAAGGTCAGTTCGAGCGCGCGGGGGGATGAATAAATGTCACATACAGTTCGCGACAACTTGATAGACCGCCAGATATATAAGGTTGCCAGGGTACGCTGTGTTCTGAGAAGCTCCAAGGTCAGTGTATGAAGATATGTGAGTTAGCAGAGTGACGCACGAAGGCAATGACGAGGATATCGGCAACACTGGAAATGAATTAGTTACTCAGACGACAACATAAGAATATGGTATGTCTTTACGCTGTTATAAGACCGTTATGAACCGCGTAGACCATAAGTCTATTAATCATCGTGTCGGTACTATAATAGAGTTTCTCTTTCAGTCGGTCCGGATAAGCCACAGTGTGGATTGTCGTACCGTTTGATCCCAGTGCGACTGGTATGGAGATAATAGCAAAGCGACCCCGCGACCAGTATATCTGTCACTACATGGATAGCCAAAGAAGCCCTGACGAGACTCTGCATAACGGAGATAAATATGAATTAAATCAAGTTCGGGGGATACTTACAGTCATACTATGGGCTTCAAACCGAACGAAGTCCTTAAGATGTATGCTGAAAACGGGATAATGAGACAGAGACATCTAAGAAGCACTACTAGTCCTGACCTGTAGGCGGTGATACCTAGAAGGCGAAAGAACCAAGGTCCTGATTAAAATCCTTCATAAAGGTAGCTTGAATACGCACCTACGCTGGTTCCTAGAGGAGACTACATCAGGGGAAGGAAGAGAAAAAATTATGAGACTTCTCACCCAAGCGACAGACTGACAGAACGATCTAGTTTCCAAGATGAGTGTCGCCGAACACCGAGGATGCATAGGAATCTTACGATGGCAGCCACCAGGGGCACGTTGTGGTTCGACACTGCATAGAACGTATCAGAAAGCGGCAACTGAATTAAAAGGATTGCTCCAACAATAATATATCCGTCGGGCGTAAAATAGGTAGACAAGCACACCAGTAAGGCCCTAGGATCATTCTCTTTAGAGACGGCTCGAAGGTAAGAGTAGCGTTCACTTTACCGTTACAGTAAGGTTGAGCTATTTGGTGCATAGGTAAGAGTTCATGCAGATAAATGTGGGTACTCACAGATGCCGTCCTAGTATATATTGAATTCCTGATATCCTAACAAAAAATATGGCACTTACCAAGTTGCTTGAGTTAGAGCCGCCGGGTCCCCGTAATGTAGTATAACATAATAATAAATGGCATGACCAGGGAAAGCTACATGTAAAACTTCCAAAATCCTGTGCAAACCTGTAAGAGTTAAGTATTCGGTTGGTAGCAACGAATACCGACCATATAGCGCCCACCTGTAAGTCTGTTAGTAACTTGTGAGTTAGAGAAGCAAGTTCTGCGCTTACCCATACTTTGAGGGTGGTAACGTCAGAATAGCGAGTGAAATAATACCAGGTTTGAGTGCAAGTGACGCCGAACAAGCTATGTCCACAAGGAAATCAGACTACTGAAATGAGTATATTTGGGGGTAACTGAACCATGCAGACGCGATAACGCCAATGAGGTATGCACCAAAAGTACTGTTGAGTGAAGACTCAGCCATTTGAAAGTCACTAAGAAACAGGAACGAAACTCAGGCTAATGCCCTTATAACATCACGAGGGTCCTCCTGGTTTATGATGGGAACCCCGTATTGGATGGATGCAATCAATCAGAGTTCCAATATGTCATCTTGTCCCATTGGTCACGGAGAACTGATCTTTTCTATGGGCACAGAATAGATCACAGGATAACATGCGGATGTGATTACAGCATGATTGAGCCGCCGCTAAATTTCATGAGCAGATCAGTGAAACCGACCAGATAAGCAGGTTCGCTGCGCATGGGCTAGGAAGAAGCCCTCGGGTATACGGGGAGCCTGTGTTATCAGATCGACTAAAGCGTTTGCTGGGCTCCACGAGAAAAGGTATTGAAAAAAAAAAAAGTCCGAACCCCGAACACCGTGGCACTACCATATCTAGTCATTCTAGACTCACCGCTAACTTGATAAGATGCCGCCAGCATTGGCGAATCAAATCGAGCGTATTTCTATGTTTCCTTCTTTCGCAGCTTCCTCGTCGAACATCTTTCACAAAAACGCAATATCTTTGATAGATGCACTGATCAGGAGTTCATCAGCAGGATCTGATGCTCCTAGGTCTGCCCCCTTTCCTCCATATCTCCCTTGCTGAAATTTAACGCTGAAAGTCTCAAGAAGGGTGCCACAGCAGCAGTGCCTTGATTTCAAATGTACCGTCTACTCTAAGTTCTAAAATGACTGAGGTTGCTTGGTCGTGGGCTCGGCCTGGGTTGACCAGAATAAGGACAGGGTTTCGTAGTAAGTCACTTGTCCAACGTAGCTGATACCACTGCGCGTAATGATGAGATTGACCATACTAGTAATCATTGAACTGAGGTGGCCCCATGAAGTAAAGACGAGGAGCACGGAGCTTTGGTAAGAATGGTAAAACTTTAAGCAACACCGTCTTTCAGTTACAAAACATCAATCTATAGGTCGTACGCTATCGGGAACTGCCAGCTTAGGAAGGCGAGTGTAATTGCGGCGAGGAACCCCCAGTTGCCAGCTTTCACGTACAGCTTGGAACGGGTATCGTCGGTGTGACAACGATGCAAATATACTAGGTGAAGGCGCAAGTCTGCTATCATCACCGCTAATTATATCTGTCGCTCTGGTCCCACAAGGTGTTAATAGGCGTCAAGCCACCCTGACCTTGCCTCACGAATTGTCCCCCGCATCTTCGCAGTCATCGTCAGGTCCTCCTGCGTGGATACAACTGATATACAGGTTATGATGAAGCGAGGGACTATTAGGGATTATAGGGGAGACAAATAGACAAATGGGATCAAAGGGAAGTGAGGGAAGTTTTGTCCTTTGTGCGACGAACTCCATGTTTGGTGCGAGAAGCGACATCTGCTTGTAGGGCGTGTCCTCCATGGTCCTTCTGAGAGAACTCTGAAGCTCTTGACTCTACAGTGTACATTGTATACACGAAAGATTCGATTTTTTTTCGAGTCAGCGTTCAGCCACTTCAGATCGGAAGGAAGGCAGAGAATCGGCCCGAGTTGACGACATAAGACGTAAAGACAGTTTTGGCAGCCTGTAGCTTTGAGACTGGTCATGGCATGACACCGCCTAGGCACGCCGGACACGAATATACAAGACGTGGCACTGCAACATCTCTCCACTCACTAAACCATTCACTATGATGATCATGGCATAAGGGTACCGGGTGTCATAACTTAACTCTTAAGGAATGGCCCAGTCCGTGGGGGCCCATAAGCGCCTATATCTCACTGGCCGCTGCCCTCAATGAGTCATAGGTTACACTGTTCATCAGAAAATTTCATATGTAAAGTTCATAACTGTGGAAACGAAGCACCCCGCCCGAGATACAACTTACGACTTCTTCTCGAATCTGATATGTTAAAAGTCAAATAACTGGCTCAAAAGCTTGCCGACTTGATCCAACTGTTCAAAGCTAATCCGATGTTCATTTATCTAAAACTCGGTCAGAAATCTGCTCAGATTGTGTGGGGAGAACAGAATTAATTCATGCACATTTAGTATTCGCCGCCTTGTCAAGTCCCATGATCTGTCAATATCTGATAACTATTAGCCATTTGTATAAAGCCTGTGCACCAATACCGAAGGAAGCTCGAGATGCAGTGAATTGCGTAAGTTGTCGGAAAGCGACCAATCTGGATGAACGGATCGCGTCACTAAACAAACTACTCATGTGGGCGCTGTTAATGCAGTGCTGCTACATCCACGAGGACAACGGGCCTCGTGGATAATGAATGTTCTGACTGATCCCTTTTCAACGCACAAGGTGTTCAGACCCCAGATTTTCCAGTGATATGCCGTCACAGCCTCTATACAAGCATGCGTCGTAAGAATAGTCCCAGGTTTCTGCAGTGGGAAGCGATGTCGCGCTAGCTTACGGTCACCCGAAATTTTCTATTCAATGCTCTATGGCATGAATGACTCGTTCCATCTGACCCTCATGGACTCAAGAAGTTGGAAATCTTCCAACAGTCGCGATGTATTTCGCCGTAGGTGTTGGCTTTGGACCTATCAACAACGTTCGGACACAGCGAGAACTTTACAAATGAGAATGATATATCGCACGGCTCAACCTCAATGATTCTGCAGATTGGCCAGGAGCAAAGGATTTTGGAAACCCGTGGGTCCTGAATAGTCAGGACGTTGATATCAGAGCCTGTAGGCACCGCCTTGACAACAAATAGAGTTTGCGAGCATGAGGGTCAGCGGCCATGGACTCAAGTTAGTAGTTAGGGTAGTAGATCGCGGTCTTCGAGTAGCATGGTTCCCTCCTATCTGATGATATCTGTGACTATTATCAACTGAACGAATATCCGATCGTGCAACAGGCGATGTACCTTGAGCCAATGCTCTCTGCCGTTCAAGCTGACCCGGAAAACCGTGTTTCATATAGAAGGCCTCGTAAGGGATGAGTCAATCATAATGGCGGAAACAAGCATTTTCAGAGGAAAGAAAGGCCTACATTTGCAAGTGATACTTAACGTTGGTGTCAGTGAGGATTGGTCGGTGGGGAGTGGACCCGGCATTCAATCAAGAAGCCGCTTTCCCACTTGGCGATTCGGATCTACCCGTATTGGGCGCGCCGGCGGCATCGAGTCGGAGTACTCCGAGCACCGTTCAATTCGACTTAGTTCGACTCTTAGGACACGTGTAGGTCTATCACCAATGTAGAGGGCATTCTTCCGGAAATTTTCAGCCCGCCTTGCAAATGATGTTTCTGATCTTGTCTAAAATCAGTTCCGTGAGTATCTCCGTTTCACACGCCAGTTATCTTACAGAAATAGACATACTTATAGGAATTCTGCGGTAGACTTGTGACTTGCCGCTTACAGTGAGCAAGCGTCGATAGAAGGACTCTGCCGATACTATATCCAAGTTCATCAAACTTGACGTTTACTGGTACGAATCACTCGGATATCCCGTCATATCTATCAAACTTCATCTTCGTAAAGATATCATGATGCCATCTTGACGATTGGCTCGGAGACTTTTAAAGATTTCTGCGAACTACGTTGTTTTGATGGGATGGGCGTGTCTATCTGCTCAACACCAATATCCAGTGGCTATCGTTTGACGTAACTCGGTATGGGTCAACAACTAATTCCCAGTCTACCAACGAAGTACGCTGCTGATTCTAGAATTCGGAATATTGAACTCATGCATGACAGAAATTTTCACGAGCTCAGGAGGGCAATACCTGCCCATCTTTTCCAGTGTAGCAATGTGACATCACTGTGGCTGCTAGTACGGGACATTGCTATGTCCCTGGTTCTTGCCTACGGGGTTTCGCAACTTGACGCACTCTTGTCTTCCATGATTTGGCGGATGGCATTGTTAAAATATATCTGTCTTTCTATCCCTTGGATTGTGTAGTAAGTGCCGCTTCATAATCGAACTTTGAAGGCTAGCCTAATGTCATTCCGAAGCTGGTGGTTCCAAGGACTTGTTCTAACCGGTATCTGGGTCATCGGGCATGAAGTCAGAGCGTTTCGTATCCATAAGGGCCGCAGGCTGATGGTAATTATAGTGTGGTCATGGATCGTTCTTCACGTCTCAGCGCATTTGTGATATCGTTGGTTTCGTAAGCGGCTACATCAGCATCTCGTATTATGGACTCTTATGCCTTTGCAGGTCTGTCATAGCGCTCTGTGGACACCGTACTTCAGCTGGAAAATTACACACCGCTCTCACCATCGCCATCACGCCTCGATGGAGAAAGACGAACAGTAAGCTTTACCTAAGGTGCCGCGCCAGCTGTCACTCCGACTTACTATATGCTTAGCTGGATTCCACGGACGCGCTCCGAAGTATTGAACGAGGACAGTCTTTTTGAGGACACTCCCATCCTGACAGTGATACTTTTGGTGGTGCAACAAGTAGCAGGCTTTCCGTTTTATTTGCTTTTCAACGTATCTGGTCAGCGAAGGTATCCCAAGGCTACCGGTCATTTTAATCGTAAGTTCCCTGTGGGTACATGTACAATAACTTCAATTCATAGGTAGTTTCTAGCGTTTTCAACCGCCCTCTTCCAGCGTAGTCAGCGCTGGGCTGTGATTATGTCTGACCTTGGTATCGTTCTCGCGGCTTTTGTCGTCCACTACGCTTCTATTAGATTTGGAGGATGGCAGGTATTCTGTCTGTATGGGATACCTTGCGTAATGGTTTCCCATTGGGTAACAATGATTGTCTTCTTGCAACACACGGATCCGGAACTCCCTCATTACCGACGAAGCACTTGGAACTTTTCACGAGGAGCGCTCTCAACCATGGACCGGGATTTCCTTGGTTGGCAAGGCCGTTTTTTCTTACATAATGTACGCATTTCACGGATTCTTATACCGCAGCCCAATCTTAGCTCTCGTTTAGATTGCCCATTTTCATGTGGCCCATCATCTCTTTCCAAAAATGCCTCTGTGTTGAGTGTCATACCTTCTGTCAATGTCTCACTTTCTTATGGTTGACCTTAGATCATGCTCCTGAAGCCACGCTAATATTAAAAGAAGTACTGGGTGATCAATACCACGCCTCCTCAGAACCAGTGTTTTCTGTTTTATGGCGAAATTACCACCTCTGTCAGTTTGTGGAGGACCATGGTCAGTAACCTCGAACTCATGGCTATTAGCCTATGTCGCTCATGCAGCTGTAGATGAGGTCGCTTATTACAAAGACAGGCAGGGCCAGAATCGGTTCTTGGATGACTTTGTTGCACACTCCGGGGGTTCGAACGCGGCGTGTGGGCAAGGGCGCTAAACTTGGACCCTTAA
This sequence comes from Desarmillaria tabescens, assembly GCF_030435595.1. Taxonomy (NCBI): domain Eukaryota; kingdom Fungi; phylum Basidiomycota; class Agaricomycetes; order Agaricales; family Physalacriaceae; genus Desarmillaria; species Desarmillaria tabescens. Next base: position 39,035 of record NW_026848427.1, read on the forward strand.
ACACTAGAGCTTCCCTAACCAAGCGGTTCATAGGGGGGGTCTATCTTACACGAGACTCTAACGTCTTTCTCTTTCTCGTAGTTATGCATAACTCCTGAAGTGTCTACGGTCTATCCTCCTGCGCCACTTGTTCAGTGTATTCTCCGTGACGTCCTAGAGGAATGCCGAGTCGGTGGTGCATGTTTTCTGATATTGGGTTGATCGGAATAACAACCGTTTGTTTAGATTCAATTCAAAGGAATATTTTCAGTTTTCATACCAGATTTTCTCTTTTAGGTATCGTAAATTCATTCGGGCTGGGTAAGAATCGACATCAAAATCATGATGGAGCAATATCGGTCCTATATTTCTTCAACGGCGTGTGTATGATACCGTCTTATAACATCCGTACAGTCGCACACACAATCCATCATGCACCATCAAACTATCAGATGCAATGCGATTTTCCACACGACCTTTTCCTTAGCAATCTCCCGATGGGACCTAGATCCGACAATCGAGCAAATCAAAGACTCACTGATTTACTTGGCCCATCGACACGCTGGTTCATGCGATTACTTATCACAAAGATGGACATCATTACGTACTAGGCTTTTAACATTTTTCTGCTGTTAAAATTAACGTGTAGACTTTCCGCAGGTATAAATAATCTGGGCGCTGACCTGGAAACGTATCACCAATCGTCTGTCTTCCAGATATATCATGGCAGAAACCAAAACGACGTATGACGAGAAGGATTTACCTTCACATACTCCTATGAATTGGTAACTTTCCTTCGACTTCAGTCACCTTGTTTCTCATCCTGGATCCAGGTCGCTAAAAGAAATTAGAGATGCCATACCGTCTCATCTCTTTGTTCGCCGATTGCATCTTAGCGCTCTGTACCTAGCCAGGGATTTAGTCCTCGCCATTGCCTTGGGACTTCTTGCTACGTTGATCGATCCTTATTTTGAAAAACTGGCGACTTCTCATGTCTTAAGCTCTTGGAGCGCAGAGATGTTGCGCTTCACTGTGTGGGCTATTTAGTGAGTGAACTATGTTCTGGGCCAAAATTATCTTTTAAAACTTCGACAGCTGGTGGTATCAAGGCCTTGTTCTAACGGGTCTCTGGGTCATCGGCCATGAGGTATCATTATCCATAATAATACCTCAGCATTTGTAACCCGTTATGTGATAGTGTGGCCACGGAGCCTTTTCTAGTTACAAGCTGTTGAACGACATCCTTGGATTTGTGAGCATTTCGTCGTCTTTTTGAAGAATAAACACTTATGCTACACAAATCATCAAGCTGATTCATAGTTCACTTTTTACACCCTACTTTAGCTGGAAAATATCGCATCCACCGTCATCACGTTAACCACGCTTCCATAGGAAAATGACGAGGTGTATGTTCCAAAAACTCGTGGCGATCTCAACATACCCGACGAACGCTCCAATGAAACAATCAACTACGAGGAGATATTCTCGGATACCCCGATTTATACCTTGTTCATGTTGATCCGTCAACAGCTATTTGCGTTTCCCGCATACCTCTGTAAGTGCTCAACTAATCGAACGGTACACTCTAACTTGAACTATCTCTAGTATATAACGTATCCGGTCAGAAGCACTATCCCAAATGGACTAACCACTTCGATCGTACGTATTTTGCATAGATCTAGCCGACTCCCTCTCATAAGAAGCAGCCTCTTCTGTCATCTTCTCCCGCTCGCAGCGCAATGCTGTGATACTGTCTAATATAGGAATGGCTCTAATGGTCTTCATCACAACGAGTATCTGCGCCAAATGCGGGATCTGGAATGTCTGGAGATATTATGGAATTCCGTGGTTAGAAGTGAATCACTGGTGTGGGTCAACAATCCTGAGATCGTTCGTCAAATATACTGACTGCGAGTTTCAAGTTGTCATGATCACATACCTTCACCATACCGACCCCATTCTGCCCCATTACCGAAAAAATAAATGGAACTATCCTCGAGGCGCTGCTGCCACCGTTGATAGAGATTTCTTAGGATGGCACGGACGCTTTTTCTTTCATGATGTAGCGCACTTTCATGTCATTCACCATGTATGTGGTTTACAATCCTCGAGCCAAATATTATCTCACCTGTGTCTACACAGTTCTTCCCGAAGATACCATTTTGTGAGCTTTCCTCCTGTTACTGCCGCTAATATCGCTGAGATAATTCCAGATAACGGCGAAGAAGCCACTCAATATCTAAAAACTTTCATCGGTGAACATTACAACTTCTCAGACAAACCCGTGTTCCGTACACTCTGGGATAACTATAATCATTGCCAGTTTGTGGATAACGATGGTATGTTTTTGCACTCATGTCATCCGTTTGGTTTGCTCGTTAACTGTACCTTGATCCTGATAGGTGACGTCGTCTTCTACAGGGACTAAGCAAGGAAGAGCGGCGCGAAGATCAGATTGAGTATTACGTGTATTTTCAAAGCGACTTGAACGCGACTTATTCCCATAAGATCCAGCCTTATGTATGCTCATTCCAGAACAAATGTTGCAAGAAGAAGCATTGAGCCTTTGATAGAACACGCATATATATTATAGTAGCTGCAATGTATAGAAGATACGAATCGAATTCATCGTAAGCGTCAATCAAGACTACCAACAGGAATTAAAGTACAACACGAAAGATCTGGTGGAAGGTCAAATGAGGAGCGTTGTGTTAATATACCCATTTTCAGACGAGCATCCAGACCGCCTCCAGTTCGTTGGCTGGGCAGAGAATTTTTTGTATTTTCCAACTTGGTAAGAGCGAACAGCGCAACTGGGTATACCCGTAGTACTTGACCGTTTTTGCATCGTCACACCTTGCCGTAATGTACGGTCTGTGCAACTATTGGAGCTCAATGTGACTATTTGATACGGTATACGATGCTTTTTACTCTAGCCAACCGTGGTTCGACGCTAGATTTCGTCCATTAAAAGGCGTGTCAATCCGGTTTTATTGAAAAATTAGTGCTGATTTGCGTTATGTCAGAGGTGACGAATCTCATCCACCTGGACCACCTGAAACGACGCTCCATCTTCAATTCCAAGAACACGGCTCCAACTCTTTTTAACCTCTCTGTCACGTCGGTCAAACCGTTTAAGCTTATCACAGTTGGCACTATCATATTAGCTCAGCGAATCTATGACAACAAGAAGATCATTTAAAATTCGCCTGATGAGTTCGCGGATCGCAGGCCGGGGTATCGCTGCAAGTGCGACTAGGGTACTACAGTGTTCCCGGTCTCGTAACTTCTTGATGGTGCCACAGTGGAGATCTTCCGTTGACGATCACCTAGTAGGTGGTCATCAACGGAAGATGTATGGTGCGCGACCCGTGATATCTAGGCATGCACCATCCCTACTACGACCATTTGACGATCAAAATCGGCTACTTTGCCAAGACAACGGCTTCCCGAGGCATTGAATAGGAAGGACTGGAAGGTGTTCGTGGGAATGGGTAGACCTTGCAGTGAACCGATAGCATTCAGAAAGGACGGATTGCCTAATTAGTATCTACAAATGTGGACCGTTTCGACACCTGCGTCACTAAAAGCGGTATTCATTGAGGATCTAGTAGCTCAGATACTCCTTCAGAACGGCGATGAATTTGGCAGCGGAATGGATATGGATGGCTGCAAGCTTTCTCAATTGATGTCCTATAAGGGAGAATAAAGAACGCTGACCTGAAGGCTCCACTCGTGTATCTGACTTTGGGAGGAACAGGCTTTCCTTCAGCGTCAAGTTCAGGGGAAATGGTGCAAGTGGCCAAAGTCATTGCAACGGCTGTCCACACGGTATCGACTGCAAGGTAAGATCCAGGGCAAGATCTGCGGCCAAAACCAAAAATCAGACTCGTCGGGTCGGGAATTTGAGAGTCCTTGTCCCGATTCAAGTATCGCTCCGGATTGAACGTTTCGGGATCAGGGAACCAGCTTTCGTTTCGTGTGACAGCCCTGTGAAGCAATAGTTAATATATTGTTAAAAGATGGGATATACGATGAGCATGGTAAACTCACCAAAGATTTGCAACAACGACAGTGCTAGCGGGAATATGAAAATCACGGTAAACGTCAGGTACCAAAATCGCTCGAGTCACTGGATCAACAGATATGGTGAAGAGGCCATATAAACAAGTAACAAAAACATACCAGCCGGTGCTGGCGTGTTCCACCGGAAGATTTCCTCAACGAGAGCGCCAACGTACGGTAAAGATTCACGGTCTGATAGTCTGGGCAGTCGCTCGTCTCCAATGACCGCTACTATCTCCTCTTGGGCTCGTCTCTGAACGTCTGGATAAAGAACCATTGCTAAGTAAAAAGAGGAGATAATGCTGGCGTTCTACACAGATTTTGCTGTTTATCAAAAAAGTAATATGAATAACTTAACGTTACATACCGTGTCCGTTCCGGCTTAGAAAGTTCTAGTATTTAATATTCGATCCACACAACACTGGCAACAAGACAACGTACCACCGTAGACTTCCGCTCCCGCGTCTTTCAGGCGATTTAGATAGGTGGCGTTGGACATACTGTTCTCGAGACCGTTTTCCTCAAGGGCGTTGGATAAAAGTGAGGGCATGGCAGTTCCGGAATTCTACCAATGCCTGTCAGTGAGCGTAGTCCGTGACGACCGACAACCTACCACTTGGTTCAATACAAACTCAAAAGGTTTCCTCAAGAAAAGATCGAATGTCTCCCGAGATCTGGCAGCTGTTCTCTGGAAAGAGGCTCCAGGCACGAACGCTGGTATATATCTCACTGTAGGGAAAACGAATTAGAGTGATCGAAAAATGGCTAATGCATGATCATGCTCACGGAATGGAAGTGAATTGACGAGATATGTGTTGGCGGCGAGCGCTGTGCTGACATCGTGCATTACCTGAGTGGCTAGAACAACCAGCTCGTCCGCTTCCACATCCTCACCAACGACATAGCCGTATGCTATCCGCATGATGTTTGCTACAGACATTCTGGATACACGTGAGTTATTAGGCTGAAGTGCCACAGTAAATGAAGCACCTATGGATATTACCCAGAAATTCTTCTGGGTGCTCGATATTTGACAGGCAAAGGCGACGAGCGTTCTCTTCCAGAATGTGTGTATGCCTTTTGATCGCACGAGGCCCGAACTCAGTGTTTAGAAGCTTCCTGGTCTCCCTAACATCGTCCCCGTTCAGTCTCGTCGCTAAAATACGCCCAAAGCCACTCCTATTGAGGAATGAGCGAACGGAACATCGCTAAAAAGCTCAACTTACAATTCACCCATAGTTCTCGGGCTTTTATCTGAATAGATACTTGACCTCTGCTCATACAAGTCCGTGATTGCCTCCAAAGAGTTGAGTACTAGGATAGAGCGACCAAATACACGAAGATAGACGATGTCGCCTACGGCTGAGTGAGTTGCCTCGTCTCAAAAAATAAAGAATAGCACGAACCATATTGCTTCCCCCATTCCGCAAACTGGCGCCAGGGAGTTTCGGTCGGAATATCAAAGGCATTGCCAACTATTGGCCAACGAAAAGGGCCGGGGGGATGACGAGTTGGTTTAATATAACGCCAGAGGATATAGAGAGCAGCAAAGACAGTGACGTAGAGTGCAACTTCGTGCATGTTAGGAAAAGTGGGGATTGAATGGGACAGGAAAGTGAAGCATATACCAAGAAGACTGATAAATATGCGTCGTGGCCATGGGCTCCCTGAGATATTAAACGATGTGATGCTTTGAGGACATCATGATAGGTACGGGCGGATGCTGTTATAGTATTGGGAGCAGCCTGATTTGCAGGCTAGCTCGCCAATCACCGAACCAGCTCCAATCGACTCGGGTGATCATCGGCAAATACCGACGGAATCTTCTTCACCTAAATTTCAGCTCCGTTGCTATCTCCGTGTCAAGGACAACGACTCATTAACCACGGATTGATATTCGGTTCCGTGACCGCCATATGGCGAGGTTAAAATGTCTTTTGGTTCTTTACATGCAGCTCTTCAGCAAGAATAGAACAGCAAGGTTCATTGGCGTCATATCAGCGCTCCGCCATCCTGCGCAGCTGTAAGGCCGTGAAAATTCTATTCTCTATATGCCGACTACTACGGCACAAGACCTTGCGCACGTCGGGCGATATGTTTTCATCACGAAAACAGACACCTCCGTGCAGACTATGGAAGTCCTAGACCATATAAGAGCGACAGGCAATGGAAGGGAAACCATAAGTCAACTAGCACTTGCCCTTACCCGAATCACTTCAGAATGTTTGCTCGTCTCTCTGCTTTCACTCTCGCCGTCTTGGCTCTCCCAGTCCTTGCGTCCGCCACCGCGCTTCCCCGAGGAGGCTCTGGGACCTGCTCTTCGGGTACCCTAGAGTGCTGCAAATCTGTCCAGGACGTGAGAGTCATTTCCTTCTTCGATGTAAAGATGTTTCACTGACCGATGAATCGATAGCCTTCGTCCGACCCTGTTCAGTCTGCCTTGGCTGCCTTGACTGCGCTCGGTGTGAGCCTTGGAGACATCACCGCTGACGTGTAGGTTTCCAAACTTGATGGAGGTCGGAAGCCATTGCTAACTCACTGTCCCCAGTGGGCTCGATTGTGACCCTATCACCGTCATTGGTGCTGTGACCAACCAGTGCTCTAGCCAGGCTGCTTGCTGTACAGGCGAGAATTACGTGGGTGAAAGTTTTATCGTAAAGGAAAGGCTGACAATAACTGTCTTGATAGAATGGACTTGCTGTTCTCGGCTGTATCCCAGTCACCGTTGGCGCTTGAACTGGTTTTTTTCTCTCATACCTTGTGTCTTTGGGTATTTCCGAAATATGATCTTTTGAGCGGATTTGATAACTGAGAAAGGATTAAGAACTTGAATCGTAAGTGAGATACCTGACAGCAGTATTATTACCTGGAATAAAGATTCTGATACAAGGCTGCGGATGTAAGTAAATTGAAGTCGTTGAACCTTGAAGGGTCCGAGTACAGATGCAGAATGAGAATTTGAGAGCTACAGAATAGGAAATGGTTGTTAAAAAATATCTGACAATGAGAAAGATTTGCACCTCTTCGCCTCGTTGCTTCAACATTCGGATGTCTACAACGTCCGATATGCTGCACGTCGTATCGTGGCGCTGGAAATCCTTCCATTTCTCGGAGATTCGTCTTTCTTCTCGGTAAGTAGTGCGGTCCCGAATACAACATGAGGAATCTCGGAATTTGTGGAAAATGAAATGGCTAAATTGATCATTATTTGCTCTTGTGGGCGACTATAGGTCCAGAATTGGGAGCTCCGCCGCTGTCGGCTATTTTGAAGTGGAGCTCGGAGGCCTTCTTACATGTCGGTATCTTGCTCCAGCAGCAAGATATATCACAAGGTTCCGGATAACGAATACCCCCAAATGGGTTCCTGATTGTCCCCCAAAGTATACGGGGATCCGGACTCGGCAGAGAATTATTAGACCGTTCTCCAGCAGAATTATGTATTTTGAACTTGACCGAGCTGCCGCGCATCAAGATCAGGTGTGGCACGCTAGAGGCCTAAGAAAAACGCGGTTACTACTATATCTTACAACTGGAAGATAAAATATGCTTTTACATACTCAAAGATTCATGTCGTGGCGAATTACGGTGATACTGAGCGCAAAGAGAACCGTCACGCTCGTCGTTGTGAGGAGATGACATGATTGTGCGCTATCATACTTTGGCAAGTTGGCTTCCACGATTGTCGTATCTATCACGCTGTCCGGCTCCAATGATAAATGACACATGACAGGAAAACAGTACACGTCATTCGCATGATGTATAGTAGGGAGATTATTATATGCTGTAGTGGTAGCGATCTAGAGGGTATGAAAGAGTAGTTAGCCGGGAGGTTATCAACTCTTGACCTCGGTCATAAACGTACCCACCTAGCCAACGATGTCCGCTCGTCCGGAAGTCTCCACTTTCACCCTTCTGACCGTTCCTCCCCCTGCGATTGCCGATGACTGCTGTATAGAGGTGTCGATTTAGTGCCGATATTCAGATACGTCGTCAACAGCCTTGGCGGGTGAATCGTCGACTCTAAAGACATGCATATGTGCATAGTCAAGCTCTGTGCGGTCATCTGGACGGTGTTTTTTGCAAGTAGCTTCGGCTGTACGCCGAATGAACTTTAGGAGAGCTTTGAGATTTTCGTTAGGACCCTTGAGATAGTGATTATCGAATATTGCTGTAGTGGCATCGAAAGGCCAAGCGACGTAGAAGATGATTAGATTGTCTGAAGTGTTATATACAGGAATGTCAGAGAATAATTGCCCCTGCGGCAATGAAATGAGTTCAAGTCCACGGTTCAAACAACTTGACATACCAAATCCCGGCCTCAGTACTCTCCATTTCTACATACTTCATGCGGCGTCCTTTACATAGCGGGCTGGGGTTGAATTCCGTAGTGAAAACGGCCACAAAGTGTAGAAATGTTGGAGATGCTGAGGTGGTCGATGGTCAAGTGTTCGTGGCGGCAAATCCCGCCGCTTGTTTGCATCCGACCACCATTGGCCAGACACGACTCGCCCTAGCATTATTAATTTGCTCGACAATGTATACTTTCCTGCTGAAATGTCCACTCTGCATTGAACGACCCGACGTCGTTTCTGGATCTAGCTTCCGATTTTCCTCTAAAGTGTATAATCCTGGCGCGACTGAATTTTGGAAATTTCTGGTGAACCAATTTTTTGCTTTCGTCGTGGAGAATTTCGTTTCTCACACAATTTTTTGGCACGTTACCTAGGGCCCCACCACCCCGCTGAACAAGCTTGGGCCAAGCTTTCCCATAACAACTCGTCCAATCTAGTTCAAGACCGGTATCGTTGGCATCCTCGTATCGTGATTTTGGACGAAGGAGACAGAATGGAGGAAGATTAAGAGTGCAGGCCCTATTGGCTTGCCTATCAATAAATTCAGGTTCTACGAGAGTCCGGAATAGGTTGGTCATGGTGCGGAAACATCTATTCTGAATTGGATTTACCTGATTATTTATGTATAGATCAGGTATTCAAAGAGCTAGCAAAGCCAGTGTTTCGACTATTGACACCGCCCCAGGGTCCTATGGGAATTATAAGGATTGCATGTATGCGTCGTCCTGATAGGCCGGAACTTGGACACGCCATTTCATTTGCGCCTGCCGTAAAATGCGCCCAATCTCGACATATCTAGTACAACCTACCTTTGAAGCTGTTCTTCGCCAATGAATCTACTTTGGATCACGCTCTAGATCCAGGAACTGCTTAGTGAGTGCTGAAAGACTTGTGACCTGAGCTTTTTCTGAATGTATTGAAGCTACATGGTCGCGCCATTGAACGCAATCTTCTTGCAATGTACTTCAGTTTCGCGATGACGTCGACCTGTAGACATATCGCATGCTAGTGGTGTTTTCTAGACGCTTATCTCTAGCAATGTCATAAAAGGACCACTGAGATAACTTGCTTTACAACAAGTCTCTCGCTGTCAAGATGGCACCCTCCGTAGCAGAGCTCTCCAAGACTGAAGAAATCAGTACCCCCAAGAAATCCACCATCAAACAGACAGTGCGGTTTACTTGTGCTTTTATGAACTTCTCTTCCTCATTGCCCTTGTAGATTTCACCTGGAGCCAGCTATCCCTTCTATCTACCTTACTGGGACAGCGACGAGAAATTTCCTCCGACCCAGGTCTTCGGTGACGTTTACTTCTACGGCACACCTTTTACCTGACTGATGTGTCTGGTAGAGCACATCGACCCCGGCTCCCGTGCTGACCGTGCAAAACCTCATCTTCTTAGCCCCAACACGAGTATTAAGACTCTCAGTCCATACATCGGAACGGAGATCACGGGCCTGCAGATCTCGGAACTGACGAAGGAGGGCCTTGATGAGCTTGCTCTATTCACAGCTGAGCGCAAGCTCCTTCTCTTCCGCGACCAGGACTTCAAAGACCTCACGCCAGAGCGCCAGATTGAAATCGCGAAGTGCACTGTTTTCCCGATGTCATCTTCATTCTGCTAATCATGGTTTATAGTCACTTTGGTCCGATTCAGAGACACCCTACATCAGGAAATGTAAAGGGTTATCCAGAATTTCACGTCGGTGAGAGGCTTGTCAAGTCTCATAGCGATCCTAGGATCTAAACGAACTGTAGTCTACAGAGACGCCGACAATGACCGATTCCTTGAATACTTCGGAGAAGACCGTATCAGCAAAACGAGCTGGCACTCTGATATTGTACGTGTCATTTTCCTCATCTCCCATCAATCATAATCTTCTCCCCAGTCGTATGAGCGCCAACCGCCCGGTACCACATTCTTCTTCATTCTAGATCAGGTCAATCATCTCGACTTCTAAGTCCGACAATTCTGTTAACTCCATCCTGTTTCAGCCCGAAAGTGGCGGAGACACCCTCTTCACGTCTCAAGTCGAAGCGTATAATCGTCTGTCTCCGGAGTTTAAGAAACGACTTGAAGGTCTTCGGGCTGTGCACACAGCCGTGCCCCAAGCTGAATATTCCCGAAAGCAAGGAGGACCCGTCCGTCGGGAACCAGTAGAGAACGAGGTTGGTTTATATCATCTCGGTCTATTCCTTGACGTCTTATTGGACATCAGCATCCCCTCGTCCGGGAACACCCAGTAACAGGAGAGAAAGCTCTGTACGTAAACCAAGGATTCACCAAGCGTATCGTGGGGTACAAAGCGGAGGAATCTGAGTATCTACTCAAGTTCCTCTTTGATCATATCGCAAAGGGCTCTGATTTCCAAGTAAGGGCGACGTATAAGCCTGGAACGGTCGTCGTTTGGGTGAGTACTACCGTCCTCCTTTGAATTTACGTGCCGCTAAGATTTGAGGAATGTGTAGGATAACCGACTCACTGTTCACTCAGCGACAGTCGATTTTGATAATATCCACAGGAGGCACGCAGTCAGGCTTACTCCTCAAGCTGAGGTGCCTATCCCTGCCTGAAATGAAAATAGGAATATATTACATGAATGTACCGTCGTACAAAACAATGTATTCGTACAGTTGTCTTCATTCAGTCTAGATTCTACAGGTTTTAGTCATCTTCAGAACAGCATTTGTAAAGTGTACGCAGAGAGAGCGGTCATCGAAAGGAACATCAAGATGTATTGCGGGATTAGGAAAGCAGACAAGTGTTCTGCACTTCCGGTTCCGCTGTATACCTGTGTTACAAATACCTATCACGGAGATCAGCCGAGATAAGTGCGCAAAAAACATATACGTACCTGGGTAGTCGCAGTAGGCAGACAAGAAAAGAAGCTGTCACATTCTTCATCAAGATCTGCAAGAATGAATCAAAACCTGAAAAAACTTACATACAAACGAACCGCAGGACCTTATCGTCTCTAGAGATAACACCGGCATTAACCAGACCCCCACATACCAAAACGCCAAGCACAGGCATGAGCAACATCCGTCCAATCGCCAGCGAGAAGATAGCGTCCAACGGCAAATGCGGCCACTGACTTCGTGGCACATTCAACCTCGCTAGAGCGGATCCCAAGCAAATAAGACCCAGCGGCACGGACGCGGCACCCATAAATTCTGCAAAGTCGATAACAAACGCCAGCGGAGGCTCTCCATCGGGAGCAGAGGGCATATAATATCCGTCGACCACAACGAACAATGCTTTTAGTGGCTTGATGAGGGCGATGGGGAACGAGATGAGGATAGCGATCGACGCGGGCGTGAGGAGAGATTTGATGACTCCGCGTGCGGTGATACTGAACTTTTGCCATCGGCGTCGCATGGGCGATGGTCTTGGAGGACGGTCTTCTTCTATAGGTGTCAGAGGTCGAGAACCGCACCCATCGTATAGTATGGTCTGGGTAGCGGTCTGAGATGGTGGAGGAGACTGTAGCTTTTCCGTCGATGGTGCAGAGGTAAAATCCGCATCTGTCGGGAACTGCAGTCGAGGCTTCATCGCAGAAAGAGACCTGTCGACCATGACGAGGACGGTGGTGAATATCGATGTTACCATCTGTGACGATAGCAACCTCGTTTGGTATCTTCTCATCAAGTTGGTTCTCGGCGTCTGGTTCACCCTGGACCTTGCGTAGCTTCTGCCGTAAAGCACGGGGCCAGCCACGGAAGATAAACTGTCGCCTGAGACGAACACTCTCCCTGACTTCTTCCGGTTCTACATCAGGGCCTTTAAAGTCCCAGGCAATGACCTTGTTTCCTCCCATAGGAAAGAACGTTATCTAGGCCCTCAGTTAGAGACAGTATTTCTGAAAACGACATTGACAGACCATGTAGTAGAGGATAAATACTGAAATGTACGCAACGGACAAATTCTGGTCGGATTCACCGTTGAACGGCGCCGCGCCTGTGATGCTCATAATGACAGCAGTTGCTAAACCTGCCGTCAGACACGAACAACTAAGAGATTGGGAAAACCCTCACGTATGTCGCCATAGTTAGCCCAACCACCAGCGACCAAGATCCCATATCGAAACCGGTGGGGAACCCAAAAGAATTGTTTGGTTAACCACGCTATCCCGACACTCAAAGCCTGATAGATGACACAAATCAAGAGGAGGGGTCCTAAAATACAGACGAACGTGCGGTGAGTTTGAGGGATTGGGATGGCACAATATTGGCATGTCGATTATGGGCAGCCAGCACACCTAGGGCGCCAATATTGTCCGACGTGAAGGCTGGAACCATCTTCGAAAACATAAGGCATGGTATCGTGATGTTCTGGTTGCCGATGGATAGTATTAAATCAGTCCTGCTTGTGTCCATGTGCTACAGTGACTCACCAAAGCTATCTGTCCTGCTCCCTGCGCAGCTACGCGCGGAAATATATCTGCTTTAGTGATCGCATATCCCCCAGTAACACACATGACACTGCAAGGGTAGTCAGAACGCGGGGAGAAAGCCTGGAGACAGAATGGACATACAGCCGAAGAAGAGGGCGGAGCGAAATCCATATCAACGTGCCTGCAGAGACCATGGCTTGCAGAGAGTGTGTCTGCAAAGGTCTATCGATGAGGGAGGAGCCGGATATACAATGCAACACACGCACCTGTTAAATATGCAAAACACGGTTTGATCTGTACATAAAAGCGAGTCGTGAGGTCGTCAAGTGAGGAGAAAAGATCCAGGCGAGGGGAAATTTTTCATGCCCCGAGGTAAATGGCTCTCGGAAATGTTCCGAAGCATCCTACCGGACCGACGGTCTTCCGGTAGGTCATGTCACAACAGCCCCTAGAAGCCACGCCAAGTACAAAGTTCCAAGGACTGTTGCACATCCTTAAGCCGTCCTCTACTATTGTGGTAGCCCCAGGTGAGTGCGGAGAAAAAATCCTGTATAGTGGGCAATATCAACAAATTTCTCCGCAGATCGGCGTTCTTACAGATTTTTACGTTGATTGGGATGATAGATATCCCACCAATCTAAAAAGTTCTAGGGTCAACACGAGATTAATGAAAGATAACTCAAGCGTTCCTCTTGCATGACATTGCCATCTCATCTCATTTCAATACGGCACATAATCGGCGAAGCAAAGCTTGTTGCGAGGATCTCAAAAGTCAAGGGCGAGTATGTGGGAAAAGAAGTTCTTGGACTATTCATTTTTTCCGTACGATATTCAAACGGATGATATTCTGTTGGGACGTCGTTAGCACCGTACTGTGATCAGAAAGATATGGAAAAATCACCTAAGGAACTGATGTTATAAAACTTTCTCATCCTGCTGTCCGACACTCAAACGCGTGATGTAGGGCGCAATAACGCCCGCGGACACAATTGGCACGGAGACCAGGGAGAAAACCGAGGCCTTATGTTTTATGCCAAGTCTCGCCCACGCCACAAACGAGATAGTGGTCCATACAACATCGTACCCAATGGAAGATTGAGCGGGATGAGAATGTAGCGTCTCGAATACAGATGCCAGGAAAGAGTCGCCTTCAGATATAGCAAGGTAAGTTGTCTTCAATCGCATGACTACGGCAGAAACCAATATGATCGAATAAAGCAATGAATACGAAATTGCGGAGGAGTGGCCTGCAGGCGGCAAGAGAAGCGGTAGCATGAGCACAGCGTGCATGGTAAGGAGATTCGGCAAGAAAGTTTCCTCATTCGTGAAGGGGCTGATGAAAACATTCACAAGAGAAAAAAGGACCGGGGCCCATAAGATAGACGGTGCGACCCCTTTTTGCTTTGGTTTCGAATATTGTGGTGACAGTAGAATAGCAAGATAGAAAAGATTGGCGGCCACGGAGATTGCAACGACTTGACCCAAAAGCATGTACGCCCATGCATTTTTTATGCCATATCGGCGACCTAATTCATCAGTGAATAATTGCAGAGACACTGATATAACATACTTTCATGGAAAACAAAAACCGTCCAAAATCCTGCCGTGAACAAACATAACTGTTCGCTCCACCACCAATTTACTGCACCAAAAGATACGGCGGCCCAAGCCTGCTCAAAAAGCTTGGTGTCCACGAGCCAGGATGAAATACGGTCCAACAGAGATTTTGCTTCTGTGCTATGCAGGGCTATGCGTTCGTAATCTGAGAAACTCCACTGTTCCAATGAGGTTATGACCGGTTACAACAATAACCTTGTTCTTGGAATACTTGCCGACATGAATTTAAACATATCTGGATACGTTTAGAGAGTTGTGAATGTGGTGTACATATTCGAATAAGGCGCAACTTACAGAACCATGTATGGCCAAGCGACGCGAGGGTCAGAGTAGTAAAAACTAAAACTTTACTGACGGAGACCGTGCAAGATGTAGTCCGAAAGAAATCTTTGATGATAGCTCCAAAGAGAAAGAAAATCAAGAGAAAATACGATGCAAATATAGAGAGCGCAATGGCCTTGTCCATCGTTGCCGTCATGCAAGCAGTTAAAGCGGAAGTTTCGCCAACGTTCCAGGATGCGGTCCGCCGTGCCGGCGTCTTCCGTTTGTTGCATGAAAACAGAATTCGTGATTATTTATTTGGGTACGTCCGCTTTCTCTCATTCTGGTCCGACCTGTTCTTATTAATGGGTGTATTCGATCCAATTAGTAAAGATAGCAACAATAAAATACAGTCAGCCTAATGTACAACATGTGAACCTGCTTCGTTATCCCTAGATACTCCACCTATCCAGTACTTATCGCATTGCGCTTACAAGTGAATCTATGTGTGTAATATCTGCTTGAAGATACTTCAGTTTCTTCAAGGCAGTTTCAGTAGCAGCCTTCAAATCTTCTGTCTCTTCCTTCAAAGAGTCGTTTGCCCTCCACAACTCCTCGTTTTCCTTTCGCATCTCCTTTATCGCGTTCTCCAAATGCAGAATCCTTCGGACCCCATCTTGGAAGTCGTCATCCGTAAAAAGTGTTTTTGGTGTAGTCACAATTTCTGAGGAGGTAACGTTACCCTCTTCAGTACGGAGCCGTTTCAAGGACTGAACACTGTTGGACGAAGGGGAACTAGGCCTCTTCTGTCCACAAACTGTTGCGTCGAGACCATCCGAGAGTTCTTTATCTGCCCTACGCGTGGTAGGTAAAGGAAGGAATGCGCGCGTGTCGTCGATACGGCCTTTGTAATCAGAGTCGTCAGAGGTCATCAATCGTTTCTTCGGATGAGAATTGGACGTATGACCAGTCTGCGTGGCTTTAGAAAGGCACCTGTTACGATTGGCCAGTATACATTCTCTGCACCTCTTGGAATCGCCGGGTCCGCGGCTCCAGGTGCAAAGAAACTGGTTGTCGGTACATAATTTGCACTGTTAAATGTTAAAGCTAATACTGGTGCAAAGACTTCTATCTACTCACGGGATTCTGAAGCCCAATTGGAATGGCATACCAATCGCTGATGTCGTGTTTCTCAATATTGGTGCCATCGAGAAGATCCAAGTATTCTGCTCGAATCCTAGGCTTGACTAGTTCGACCCGCACAAGACTCGGAACCCGCTCACAAGCGATTTCTCGATCGCGGACATTCATACTTTGGAGCAAATCTAATAATTGATTTCTCCATTGGTCGCAACCGACACTGGGTACTGTCCCTCGCCACGGAGGCGAAAATACGATATCGATAAACTGCTCATCGTGCATGTTAAGGCATGCATTTTTTGACACTAAATGCACATACGTTATTGACGTTCGCATTGCCTTCCCCGTTGCCAGCCCTCGGCAGAGTCTGAATAGGCTCGACCTTTTTTGGTTTCGGATAATCACGCAGGTACGTCTTGCCTTCCATCACCGTCCAGCCATCACAGATCGATAGCAATTTCTTTCTCAGTCGATCCTGTAAAGCGTTTGCATCATGTTTTCGGAGCCCAATTGATGATATATCACCCACCCTTGCTCGCTTCCTCCCATCCCCGACTTTGGTCCCGAGCAATTCAGTGGCCAACGACGTGAGTTCGGTTTCGACGGATTGATCCACCCTGATATATGCTCCGTTCTTTTTCAAGTTGAAGCAAAGTTGAAGCGGGCCAATGAGCTGAGGTTTTTCATCCATGCCAGAGCCTCGTAGTGCAGATTCCTGGGGAAGAATCAGCAAATTTGAAGGAAAAATGTCCAATTTATGATTACACGAGACCCTTGAGGAGAAAGACAATGACTCAGATATGCATTCACCGTGAAACATAATTTCCGTTGTTAGCTGCTTCCGCGCTGGCATCAGAGACATTATTCATGGTTGCACAGCGGAAATACTAGCACGAGACGGTCAGCCATGTCTCGGCTCAGTAGCAACTTTCCATCCTAGAAATCCACGGAAGGAGCTTGGAAGGAGCATACAAATATTCAGCAATCGTGTACGAACGAAGAAAAGAAAGCGTAATGACGGCAATTATCACAGGTGACCGATGATGGGTGATGGTGCATCATCCGCATGGGAATGACTAAAAAGGAAGTAGACCTCTTGGCATCTTCAGCCCACCTTCACTGCACCAACAAGATCATTTCGTTGCCACGCGAAGCACCGTAAAGATAACAAACGTAAGTGAATAAATTCTTATTATTTTGCGGCATTTTACCTACGGAATGGATACAGCAATTACTGAATCACCGGTACATTCGTTAAAGTATGAGTCACTGCCGGCGGAAACCATATTCGGGACTTGCAACGAATTGCCTGTATCGCCATTCGAAAGTACCAGCCCGACTGCCGTAGCCCCCCTTACTCCAACGCTTTAGCCTATTAATATTTCCGTCAGCCAAAACCAAAAAAAAACATCAGCCCGTTCCTTGTCCTTACCATCACGATCCACCGTACTACCATCTGGTCAAGCACAAAAGTAAATGCTTTTCAAAGCGCGTTTCGCCATTTGATGTTCTCTTTATGATATAGTGTCCAATAAAGCCATTGCCGTGTACTGTGGATCCAAAGTTGGGAATCAGCCCGCGTTTGTACATGCCGCTGATTGTATGTGTCCATTAGCCCGATCGATTTTCTTGTCAATGACTACTTCCCAATAGCACTCGGGAAGGCGTTGGCGAGATCCCAAAGGCCCTTGGTCTATGGCGGAGGTCAAAAGGGCATCATGGGTGCTGTCTCGAACGCTGTAGCAGAGAACGGCGGTAGGGTAACGGGTATAGTACCTTTCGCAATGGTCGCCGGGGGAGGCGAAGGGAGCAAATCCGACCCAACAACGTTGGTTGTCATTCCCAATGGACAGAACGCCCAGGTGTGTCTAACCGTTCATTCTTCGCTCGCAATGCTGATGGATTTATTTTAGGTCGAAACAGTAAGTGCGTAATATCAGTGTCTTGCGGACTGATTGGAACAATTCGCTCGTCCGAAGATCATCGTGGAATCCATGCACGAGCGAAAAGTTGAGATGGCGAGACGTGTCGGGGGATTCGTCGCGTTGCCTGGTGGGTTCGGGACGTTCGAAGAGGCAAGCACCGCATAGTTTGAAGGTCCTTTTTTCTGACGTCCACCTTTAGGTTCTGGAGGTCTCAACTTGGACTCAGATTGGTATTCATAGAAAACGTACGTCTTTCTTCCAATTATGTAACGACTTTCCGACGGTGATTCTTTTCATGGGAAATTTCTCCCCGAGTAAAGCGTGCTCGACGCTTTTACGACTCCGCGAATCATCTCTTCGAGCAAGAATGATGCACTTATATTTCTTGTAATGCTGAACTACCGTTCTTCCAGCTGTCGTCCTTTTAAATGTCCGATCATTCTATGAGCCTCTTAGGCAAATGATCAAAAACGGAGTTCGGGAAGGATTCATTGACCCTGTCAATGAAGACATCGTTGTCTTTGTTGATGGTCCGTCTTCAATTGATGAGCATGATAGCTTCGACTGGGGGAAAACGGCACTTGAAGCCATTGATTCTTGGCATATCGAGGCTTTGAAGCCTATGTTTGACTGGACGAAGCGGCACGAGGAGGGAGATGACGACAAATTAAAGGCAACCTAGATGTTTCGGTGTCATAGAATCTTGCTATTAGACGACATTATTTATTGCACTCGCTGGAAACTCGCTTCCTGCAAGCATATAACCATCGACCCAACCAAAGACTGATATGCGTGGACTCTCGCGCAGCATTGAAGTAGCGGTGAACATACACACATTTAGGGAGTTCTGAATTTAATCCTTCGCGTGTCTTGACAAGACAAAAAGGAGCTCGACAAGACGACGATATGCGAACAGCATGCAGCGCAGAAATGTGAATCTCGTCATTTGCTCGTTATCCGCGTATCAGCTACTGACAGAGACTCACCTCCACATTCCTCGCTGTGAACTGATGATCATGATGCGGTCCTGCAGGGTCACATGGCAATCGTAAATGTACACTTTGATTCTGCTTCCTTTACAATTACGCCATTCAATCAGTAAATCAAGCCTTCTCCGTTTGCAACTGCTTAATTGCAGAGTCAAGCTCGTCCTCGATAGGATTCTCACCACCGACCATATCGATTCCCAAGCCATGAGCATCTTGACGAGTGGCCAGAAGGAATAAGGTCTTCGCAACGTCATCCCTCTACGAATATCATCAGATCGAATTCAATATTAGCAAAAGAAGATATACCGAAATTGTCGGAGACAAGTGAGTTTTTCCTAGGGCTGCTTTCCCAGTGCCGGGCTCATTG
Organism: Desarmillaria tabescens; assembly: GCF_030435595.1. Lineage (NCBI taxonomy): Eukaryota > Fungi > Basidiomycota > Agaricomycetes > Agaricales > Physalacriaceae > Desarmillaria > Desarmillaria tabescens. The sequence continues at coordinate 58,125 of NW_026848427.1, forward strand.
GTCAAGCCTCCTGGTCTGAGGCTGGTCCAGTTGAACTTGGTGCGTGCGGTGAGCACCTTCTCGGCTTCGTATTTCCAGTGCATATAAGCGGGTATAGCCTTATGCACACGCTCCGAAAGCGCGAGGTCAGCCTCGTTCTAATAGAAACATGTTAAAGAATGGCAGCAAATATTCATACGAACGCACATAATGCGCTGGTGGAGGGGCACTTCTATCACGAAGATCGATAGCCGATACATAGATCAAACGTGGCTTTGAGCCTTGGACTGCCTCAATGGCGTCGAATACCTAATCATCGATGAGCACTATATTAGAATGACTCAGTATTATCGGACCTTGATCGCACCCTCATAGTCGACCTTCTTGGTCCTCTCCTCGCCCCCTTTTCCTCCGGCACCTGCAGACCAGTAAACAATATCCTTGCCTTCAAAGGTCTGTGCAAAATCGGAGATCGACGAGTCTTCAAGAGATATTACTTGAGGTATCGCACCAGTGTCCTCGATATCACCCTTTTGCTCTGGATTTCTGATAAGTGAGGTCACTGTGTGCTTTGCGGCTGCAAGGAGGCGAGCAAGTCGGAGAGAAACCTTCATGTCATCAAGCGGTCGATGAATTAAAGATTCTAAACATAAAGAAAGAAACATACATTTCCATGGCCGCCAACGATTACAATTTTGAGAGACATGTGTGAATACTCTCTTTGCTGTGGAAGGAGAAGATATCGACAATTAGCTTGGTAAGAGTAACCATCGTACTGTGATCGGGATTCCGGCCCGTGTCTCCGTCAATTACCACTACAAATAGAGATGCACTGCCACCATCCACGTGCTCATTCTTGCCTAATGCCTCGACCACTGCAGGTTACAGAAAATCTACTCTCAGATTCTCCCCTGGAGACGCGGTATTCGCCATATGATTCCTATGGCATTAATCAAAGATGTCAATGACATTTGATCTGGGGATTCAATAGGTATGTAGGAGTATACATAAACCTTGCCATGTCAAAGAACTTTTCCCAACACCTCTTCGGTGAAGGGACACTTTCGTTCTTTTTTTCTTGTCCAGTCTTTACTTTCGTTCGTTCGCCCTGGTCGGCTGGATTAATCTCCATTTACTTCATTCGTTATCTTCAGAATGACGCTTATTTCGTTCTATATCCTCACATCGTTTCTTTTCGTCACAGTTCTTGCAATAAATGACTGGAGCCAACCTTGCTTCAACGGAGTTTGCGAGTACTCTCTGCCCGCTAATGGTACTGCATCTGGGTCATTGAAAATCGTATGTACATACTTTTGGCCATAACTTCTTTTATCTAAATGTCCATATAGTGGGGATCTGCGAATGCACTGTCAGACATTACACCTGCAGCTGGTTGGGAAATTATCGATTGCGCTCCAGAAGCGCTTACACAGGAGATTCGTCTCGTCTGCTTGAATAACGATACCGGCTCGCCCGACTGTGATCATCTTTATCAGAATGATGGCGCTGTGGGAAAGATCGTTCGTTTACCGGAAAGCGTGGGTAGCAATTTAATGTCTCCATCTGCTCCTGACTCAACGATTCCTTCAATTTAGTGTGGCCAAAACGCGTTTGCTCGGGTGGCGAGAGCATGGGATCCCGAAGACCAGTCTCTTCCGTCCAATTTGGTCGCCCGTGTACTTCGCCGTGATGGCACCGCTCCTCCTGTGAAGGCCCTGGCATTGGACACGAATTTCTCTGCTGTTGACTCGTCAAAGTTAGTGGAATAATACTCTTTGCGGTTTTTATGAATAAATCCGGTGTTAGGACTGGGGCCATTAGTTTTGTTCTCCAAGGCGCCAACGTACCTGGCGCCGGCTCTGATCTCTCTTCTATCTCATTCGGGTCTCGGCGACGCAGTCGCCTATCACACCGTGGTTTCACTAGTTTTGTTGGCGACGCTATTGATGGTACATGTGTATCCCCTCGCTACGTGAAAACCTTACTGATATCGTGATCTAGTCCTCGGCAGTGTTTTGGACAACGACGTTAATGTTGATCAGACCTTTGATGTCCCCATAGACGTGGATCAGACATTCAATCTTCTGAACGAGAGCGTATCATGTCAACCCGTAGACGCCAAGCTAAACATCAATGTTGCCACGAAGGCGCATGCGCTTGCGACTTTGGGTATCTCAGCCAGCGGAACTCTTGTTCCTCCAAACATCAATGATTTTGCCATTCGGGCTAGTACGTTTATGATCTCATAAACTGAATTCCTCTTTAACCCGTCTATGCAGATCTTGACGCCACTTTGGACGGCGCTATTGATCTATTCGCCGATGTTACCGTAACTATTTTTATGTCTGTCACCTATCTGGCTCGTCCCTGATATTATGTGTAGGGGACCTTGGACTCTGGGAAAATACCTCTTTTTCAGGTGGGTATACCTGGACTTGATTTCCCTGGGTAAGCGGAGCCTTCTTGTGCTTGTCTTTTCTCTGAGCCCGACTTCAGCATCCTTGCAATTGGACCAACATTTGAAATAGATGCTCAAGCTGTCGCGAAGCTTGACGTTGCACTTGATCTCAATGTCGGTGTTGTCTACAACATCTCCAAAGCCCAATTTGTCTTCCCGCCTAACAAGAGCGACAATGCAGGTGGTGGATCCTTTGACATAGGCGATACTCGTAAGCCTTTCCCTTTTAGTTCCATCTCTCTGCTTATCTTCCGTTTAGCGCTGAAACTCTCAGTCTTGCCTGCTGCCAACGTTACGGGAACGATTGAAGCACACCTGATCCCGCGTCTTAACCTAGGCATTTCTGCTCTGGGTGATACACTCACAGCCAACGTATTCCTTGAACTGGATGCCAATGCCGCACTTGTTTTGGAGCTTGATGGCAAGACCAGCATTACGGTGGATAACGGATCGGCAAACGGGACAGAGACGGCGACTACTACGTCAGTATTCGGTTACGAAACTGGCACCTCCTTGCTTGCTGAGACCAGTTCTGCCCTGAACTACAGCACACAGGCTTCGGTGCACGGCACATCGAGCACATCTGTCTCCGCCTCTCAAGATGCGCCGACATCCACCGCCTTTGGCTCTGGGAGTTCTTCTGTCGATGACCCGTCAACGGATACTGTATCTTACATCCCGAATGCCGCACGCTATCACAGGAGGCAAGGCCATCCAACCCCCGTCGTTGACGCTGCACGGCTTGCAAGATCAGTTTCAGCTTCTGAAAGTTCCGAGGTTGGAAGCAACTTCTTCAGCTCCATCACTGCAGGTAGTTCGAGTGCGCTCTCAGATACCAGCAGCAGCTTGGGCGGATGCTTCTCTGTTAATGCCGGACTAAACGTTAATGTTGGCGCTGAAGGGACCTTCTTCAGTATTTTTGACAGCAGCGTATCGGAATCCTTGTTTAGCAAGGATTTTGAGCTCTTTCAGGTGTGCACGGGTTGCTAGCTTTTCTCATCATCCTGCTCAATTTCACTTTTAGCAATGTTTTGGTTCTCAGTCCAACCAGACTGCAAGACGTTCAACATGGCCTCAACAGGAGCGATTAGCGCATCGATCCGTGTTGGATCTTCTTTGTCCCACTAGCGATCTCGCACAGGCAATCTCAGTCGTTAATAAGGAAATTGATGCTGCTAGGTAAGCCTTCAAGAAACACTTCCCCAGGCTCAGTGTTCATGACTGTAATTAGCATCCAAGACGTGTCTTCGTAAAGTTCTCGAGGGATTCCTTGTTAGATTGACAACTGTTATTTGCCGGTAAATCTATTCCGAGCTTCTGAAATTTTATGGGTACATATCTACGGATGTTAAGAGTTTATTCACCCATTGTGCTTCGTATACATGCCTCAAGACTTACTACTCGTCGTAGGTTCCCAATCATACCAGGGCCTACAGCGAGTACCAGACTTCGACCTCCGCTGATACACCTTCTCCCTGGCTCTGCGATCGGCGAGCTTCAGATGGAAGGGTTGGCTGACAAGGAGGCGCTGACTAGAAGCACGACCGCGTATGCGAAAGGTTTGAATCGTTTTATGATGGTGACCATCTGAGAACAGCCTGGGGAGTAAATACAGCAGAAGCTGAGGCTCGAAACTGGAATTTAACCCTTGATAGAAATCATCACTGAAACCAAACCAAGGTAACTGATGAGATTGTGAGCTCAATGTATGGGTTGCACATACTTGTTTGGCGCTTGTCAATGTGCGAGCGACGATGATCGACAACGATCACGAGTAGAAACCGTGTCAGGGTGGAAAGAGGTCTTTGTAGGTAGGCAGTGCCGGCGCAAGATATGAGATCGCAGTTTCATGCTGCATAAACGAGCGATGATGAAGGTCCAAATGCAAAAAATACGATTGTTTTTACATCAGTCGCCGAAGGTGTTGCCATTTACGTCACTTCGCTGGCTGCTTCTATAAATGACAGTAGGTCTGGATGGGCTGAGAGCTACTCATCGAGGATGGAATCAATCTACCATTCTGTCACATAAGAAGGCATAGGGCCCACGTTACAAGATACGCGATGTCATATTTGAGTGGGGCGAGATGGACAACCCAACCCTAACATGCTGTTTGCACGATCCGGTAATGATATTGATACCTTGAACCTACCCTAGTCGTGTCATAGCTACGCTTGCAACGAATTCCCGGTCTTATACGCCATTGATGCACTTTTCCCCTTGCCCCCTCCCAATCCGTATCCAAAACTCTCTCAAACGTCGCCGTCCGAAAATCCTCAGGCATGCTTTCCACATATTTGTTAAAATCCAGCGGATTATTGTAGGATGAGTCTGACATCTCGAAAGGCGTCACTTTCCACCCTCCATTCTCAGGATCCTTGAGAATTCTCCTCATAAAACGAGTATCTGTGCCTCCCCGGACGACACGCATCCAGTCTTCATCGCTCCTTCCAGGCTCCCTCACGATTATTTGTCCAAAGTCGATGATGACAGCAGATTGGTCACCCTCCCGCAGGACCGACGTTCTCGATGTGGATGTCATTGTACAGCACGCAGTTCTCAGCCTCAATGGCACAGAGCCCTTCCAATACTTGGCTTGAGATTCTCTCGGCCTCTTTCCGGGAGATGTTAACCCCTGGCCGCGTTCGAGCTTCTCCATGCCAATGCCAGGGATATACTCGAACGCGAATCCTTGAACAAAGTCGGTGATTGGATGAAGGGAGTAGACTCAGAAGTGATGCGAAGACGAAAGGTGCCCCAAAGACGGGGAATATACCGACCTTGCACTCGATGCAGAAGTCGGTGCGCAGCAAGCTCGGTGTTGTAGTTATACAACTTCCAATACCTAGTAGAGATCTCCCACGCCCAATCCTCCCAGAGCTCCTCGTCAGGTCATTTGGGATTTTCATGGTCGCGTAGGAGCTCGATCCAGTCAGGAATTTTGCCCACCAGAATATCACAGATGGCATGTCGTAGGCGATCTTCGATGGAAGATGTCCATGGCACTTCCACGTCATTGCTACGAGACCCCAGCCTGGTATCTGCGAGTTTTAGAATATACGGCTCATTGTTGGAGATTCGCTGGACTAGAAGGACAACAGCAGATGTGAAAGGTTCGAAGCATTTGATTATTTTGGCTGCGAGAGGTTCAAAAGTCCTGCAGCCCTCGGGTTGGAATTGAAGCTGGAGGGTCGTTCCAGTTAGATACAGTTCATCACCTCCAGAATGAACCCAATCAACACAAGTACTTTTAAGAACCTGTATTAACGTACGTCTTGATGGGCGCTATCGAAATCCCACGTTGGCCATGCTTCACTAGGGAAAAAAGCCTTGTATGCCGTATTTTGACAGATAACGGAACATGAAGTCGAAGAAAAAAATGCCGATGGTGACACTGATGTGTATCACGATAAGAGGTGACGCGACATTAGTGCTCGGTGTCTCCTTGTCGTCGACGTCGCGGTGCAAAAAAAAACGAAGTACTACAGGCCGGGATATCCCGGATCACGCTTTCGCAGGCTCTGGCTCTTGACCTTTCCATCCAAGCTAGGAAACTAGACAGGTTTGTCGCCAATATCAAAGGGCCGGATTCGACGGTACTCTAAGCATCGGACAAGGATAAGGTATGGGCTGAATCAGACCGAGGGAATCCAATGTAAGAGGGAAGAAACAAGTTACGCAATGTTCAGCATTAGAAGCATGCTGACCATAGCATCTGAATGTGATGCCAAAGGAAACATTGTTACGCCGTGAGAGCGATGATGAGAGGCATACAATTTGGTCGCCGGACTCAGCAGTTGGTTTTGGTTCGGTTTGCTGCTTTTAATAGTTTAAACGTTTACTACTAGAGGGGGAGTTGGGGTTTCATTTACTCGTTTCTTTGACTCCGGCATGATGCATTGATGTGCTGCCAGTCTGAGGGTGCTGTGTAATGATGAAATAGATACCAGTGCTGTGAGGACGGCGTTGTCGGACATTGTCGGGCAGTCGGAAGTCGGGACACGTGGGTCTGCGCGTCGTCGGCGACTCGGAGCTCTGTCAGTGTTTGCGGGCTTTACAAACAGATGTCTCAAGTCTACATCGGTTTCTCCCAAAACTTGAGGCTCCTCGAAGCCATCTCTAGGCTCTTTCTGGCTGCAAACTGCACGGCCGTCGGCCTAGCAACTGGTTACCTCACAGTGACTTTGCGCGGAATTGCTCGCGTAATCTCTGCTTTCGCCATCTGAAGCTCCTTCTTGAAAGTTTGATGATGCTTACAGAATCCTGCTGGAACGTTAGACCAGAAAATTGAACCGGCTATGGACTTTCAACCAGCTTCTACAGTGCCTGACCTCGAGTAGCCTTCACTGCGTCGTTCCCTTACTGGGCTCACTTCGATAGAAACGAACCTTAAGTTCTTCTTTGGGTCTTCTGGCAGGTTGAAATCCAACCGGCTAACTTGAAATAATCATCAATTTGATGTGATGCTGTTTGAGACATCTCAAAGCTCCACAAGCTCTTCCTTCCGCTACCTTCAAGCATGCGATCAAAATTGAACCCCCTTGCTTCTCGGAAGCGGCTATTCTTCTACCCAAGCATACTAGCATAGCATTTACAATGTCGCGCTCGGGTTTCGGTTTGTGGGCCTGTAATCTCATGAACCTACCGGTGCGTGGTTTTGACGCTGATCTATATATTGAACTGTGACCATATGGATAGATGGTATCGCAGCCCCCGAGCCCGAGCGCTCATGTTCTCGATTCAAATCATGCATTTGGCCCACCGAAGTAGTAATACAGATCACCGGAATAATAACTTATAAGATACCGGGATTTGACCTTTCTTCACAAGTACTTCTAATGCCCGAAGTTTCACTCGACAGTACTTTCGGTGCATTCCTCATTGGTGCTATAGTCTCTGCGTTGTCCGTTGCCCATCCGATATACTAGGCTCGTCTGGTTCTGATTTTTCATTGTCTGCGTAGCTTATTTGGCATCACCTGCCTGCAAACGTGGTATTATTATGTCCATTACTCCGATAGTATCTTTCTGAAGGTTTTGGTAAGCCTTTTACATCGTCTTCTCTGCTATTGACCGATAAACCTGCAGGTTGGCATTGTCTGGTATGTGCATCAAATCATCGGTCAAGCACTTGAACTTGTAATCTGACACGTTCATCAGGACTTTGGAAGCTGTACATGCGGCTTTTGCATGTCATGCTGCCTATTTCTACGTCGTAACGCAATACGGGAATCTACCAGGTCTGTCTGATGCGACTTGGTGAGATATTTTCCGTGTATTCAAAGAACTGAGACCTAAATGTTTTCCAGGTCAGCATCTGTGAGTTCTAAAACTTCCTTCCTTCCGTCAATGAGAGTGTCACTGATCTTTATCCAATCAGCTAACCATATGTGTAACGGTATGTAGCTTTGCGCACTGCTTGGTACCTTCCAATGCTAACAGGAACGGAAGTAGGGCATCGTCACTTTCATGATACACTTATTTTACGCTCGGCAACTTTATCTTGGTCAGCGCAAGTTCCATAACTCAAATTCAAGAACATTGACATATATTCTTGCTCAGTATCGAACCGCAATGTTATCCTGGTTTCCACTCTTGTGAGATCCATGCATCTTTGTCTCCTTTAACCGAAATTTACCTCTGGGACAGCTTTTTCTCGCAGTGTGTCGAGTGGGTGAGTGCTTTATCTTGTACGCCTGTTCCATCATTATAACTGAATTATCCTTTAGCAAGCAGCGCGGGTGAGTGTAACAGAACAATGGCAGAAACAGATGGTGCTAATCGACTCTTGACTTATATCCGCAGCGATCGCTGGCTATAGGTTAGTGCTAGATTAGACCTCAAAAAATATCTACCTCATCTGACGTCTTTAGTATGAAGCTGAAGTCTTTCGCTTTGTTTCAAAATCATGTTATGACTGTAAGCCCCATTGGTACCGGAGAGATGCCTCGATACGTTGCTGACGCTATAGACACAGAGCCTTCTGAGGGCTGGTATGAGTTTTTATCTTGCGACGGACTTCTTAGTCGCCGCATCACTCTGCTTCTATCTCCATACCAGTCGTACAGGGCATAAACGGTACGGGTCTTTTGCGCCTTTCGAGTCGAACTCACGAGTCATTCCACTCTAGTACGGACACCATCATCAATAGACTTATAATATATACCATTAATAATGGCCTTCTCACGGGGTAGGGGCGTTTTATTCTTTAGTGTCTCTCAAGTAACGAAGTCTATTTTAGTGTTACGGATCTTCTCATCATTGCCTTCGCACGTTTTCCTTATTATACCTGCGTGTCGTATGCTAACGTCGAAGCTAACTAGGAGATAGCCTACCCTAATAATCTCGTATATCTATCCCTCTACCAAGTTGTCGCAAATTGTAAGTGTAGCTTTACCTATTTTCATGCTTTGGCTAACCTGCGGATAAGTATATTCTAATTCCTTCCTTGCCACGTTCGCCTTTCGTCGTTATGGGCACTCAACAAGTCCGCTAAACTTATTCTAGATTGAATTCTCGGCAACCTACAAAGATGACGCATATTGACAACATTTCTACTGACGACAATGCCATGAGGCTATCCAGCTTTGAGGAAAGTAGGCCGCCTTTAGGACATCCTTCGAGGATCTCCGGAACCGTGAGCATGGCATCTCTCTTCTCTTATTATTGTATTAGCTTCTGATCGGTTATCGGGCCAGCGGCATATCGATATTCATATCACCAGCACTACGGGTACCATCCCCGACCCAGATGGTGACACCGCTGTAAGTACAGCTTGATTTTATAGTGGTCGTACGGCTCACCCTAGCTCCAGCCTGAACTCGAACCTAAAGCCCCTAGACTTTGACGCCTTAGGCTCATTTATGAAGCGGCTCTACTTTAATTGCGTCCGCCATGCCCTGTGGTACCGTGCCGTGTAATGATGATGATGATGATGATGATGAGATGAGCTAAGATTTACTTGCAGCCCGTGTGTATTTTTAAGAAGCACAGTCGGATTTATACTGCGAAAGCAGAACACTGACCGCCCGCAAGTATTCATGCACCGAGCTGAGCCAAGCCAAACAAAATACAGGAATCATGCAGTGTTTAACATCATCAGAATGCGGAGCCGGGGGTACCGCAGTTGTCGGATAGGAAACACCATGTTCATTTAAAAATGTCGGTATAGACCAGGCACGCTACAAATATTGAGAGAAGGAGTAGGGAAAACGCCAGCCAGACTCGTTCGTAATGAGCAAGACGCGATGCAGTGATGCTACTATAATAAGAGATACTAAGGCGCTAGGAAAGACAGAGTAGGAAGAGCCACATATAATGGCTACGATAACAATAGCGTGTCCGAGGTGGACGTGATAGGAAGATAGGTACCATCGTTGAGTCGGGGTACACAGCTAACTGCATTTGAAGGCGTGACGACATCGATATACAGAAACCACCGTTTCGTAGAGCTGCGAGTTCGGACCCTCTTTTGAAGATCTGAGCCAGTCGAAGGTCGCAATCACTAGGACATCTCGTAAGGCAAGAGGAGCTGCTTCTGCCAGATTAGTCGTAGTCATAGCCAGGTCTACAACGAACTCCCGGTCGTATTCTCCACTGATATACCTTCTCTCGCGCCCCTTCCCAGTCCGTATCCAAAACCCTCTCAAATGTCACCCTACGGAAGTCCTCAGGCATGCTTTCGACATATCTGTTAAAGACCAAAGGATTCCTATAATGCGGGCCCGACATCTCGTACGGTGTCGCAGTCCGCTTCCAAGGCCCATCTTCAGGATTCAACAGAAGCCTTCTCATGTAACGTGTGTCTGAACCTCCCCGGACGGCAGTCGACCACTCTTCATCGCTGAGTTCAGGATCTCTTATGCCTGCCCGTCCAAAGTCAATGATGACTGGGGATCGGCTCCCTTCCCGTAGAACAACATTGCCCATGTGAATGTCTCCGTGCAAGACGCAGTTCTCGGCCTCGATGGCACGGAATGCTTCCATGACTTGGCTGGAGATCCTCTCTGCTTCTTGCTCCGAGATGTCAATACCAGGCTTGAGCTTCGCCATACTGATGCCAGGGACATACTCGAAAATGAGTCCTTGGATGACGTCGGTGATGGGATGAAGGGGAGTAGAATCGGGGTTAATGTGAAGACGAACGGCGCCGAAAAGACGGGGAATGTACCGGCCTTGCAGTCGGTGTAAAAGTCGGTATGCAGCAAGTTCAGTGTTGTGGTTCGACAATTTGTAATGCCAACTGGAAACTTCCCACATCCAGTCCTCCCAAAGCTCGATGTCAGGTCGGTTCTCATCATCACATATGAGCTCGAACCGATTAGGCGCTACACCCTCTTGGATATCACATATGGCGTGTTGCAGATGATCTTCGAGGGAAGGCGACCACGGCACTGGCCCGCCTTTACCAATGCGATATCCCAGCCTACGATCCGCCAGTTTTAGGATAACTTTCTCGTTGTTAGAGTGTCGCCGAACAAGTAGCACGACGGCAGACGTGAAAGGCTCGAAGCGCTTAACCACCGTGACGGAAAGAGGTTCAAAAGTATTGGAGCCTTCTGCTTGGAATTGAAGGTGGAGGGTCGCTCCGGGTAGGTATAGCTTGTCACCGCTGCATAACGCCAATCAACACGAGTATTGAAAGAAAATCGGTGGATTATCGTACCTTTGAACGGAAATCCAGCGCCGCGAAATGTTCTTTCGAGTAAAATGTCTTACACGTCGCGCAAGACAACCAAGCATGAAGAAAGATAATGAGCAGAGATGTGCATCGATGGCAGCGTCAGTGTGGATTAGGCCGCGCCATGATGGCGCCGTGGACGCCGCTTGATGGTCGTTGTTATAGTCGGTTGAAGTGCATGGCGGGCCGGTGCATCAGCAGCATCCCGGCGCCGGCAGCTCGGCTTTCCCACGACGACCCCTAGCGAGTCGGAATTTTTCTGTTATTCCTCATCCAGGACTTTCACGCCTTTGAACCGTTTGACATCAAGCTGTACTTCTTTCGCCATTGAATGATGACCAGGTTCTCCAAGTTTGCCGAAGAAAGGTGCTTCCCCCTCCACTGTGCTTCTGCTCTGGTCTTGAAAGTTCAGTACCCAAACTAGGATACAGACTGTTTTGCCGCTATCTACGTAGCTGCAATAAATTGTACTCGAGGCATGCAATAGCTATCTGGTCTGGACGCTACAGTTTACAGAACGTGTCCCTCTGCGCATCAATCTTGTGACTAACCATATTCCTTTTTCGTCTTGACTTTCTTTGTTCATCCCGCCTGCCTTTGTGCTCGCCTTTGTGGCTACATAAGTGAAGGAGAGTATTTAAGTGGCAGTATTTGATGTGACTCGCATCTCTTTTTCCCCATTCTTCGTCCTGGTGACGCTGGCTCTTCGCTTACTTTCTATTCTGTACCTCGAGTCTTTTTGCTACCATGGGACTTGTACGGGGCTTTATGGACCTTTTCGACATACCTGATTCTGGCTACGCTCGTACCAAGGACATCAACCTGGAAGCGCTTGTGAAAAGACTAGAGGGGAAGACTCAGTGTCTATGCGAAACACTAATTCCTGCTGGTCAAAGTTAGCACTTATGTGATATCTCATCTATTCCATGGATACTAACCGAAACTAGCTGAACACTACAGAGTAATTTTGAGGTGGATGCTGCGCCCTTATGTCTGCCACTCATGGATTATATACAGATCTACACTGCCACTATGGAAATTCACAAGAAAGTGTTGGTCCGCGTTTATTGGCCCACCGCGACGAACGCCCGAGGAACCGTTAAGTATCCGGGTGAGATGCTTTGTTCTGAGGTAAGAATTTATCTTTCTGCGGTAATCTTCAGCACCCACGACCGACCTACAGGCGGCAACACTGCGATTCCTGAAAAGTAAAAATCCTTCCATACCGGTTCCGACACCGATTTGCTACGATGATGATCTGGACGGCCGTGTCGGCGGAGCGTGGATCGTAACGTCTTTCGTGGGTTGTGTTATCATTGCGCTCATAACGTCGTCTTCAAGTTCGTTGTATTGTATAGGTCAAGGGAGACATCCTCGCCAACAGGATACACGATCTCACCCAGACGGACCTACAGAACCTTTGTACAGCACTGGAGCATGTATATATCAAAATACTTCAAGCCACTGGCACTGAGTTCGCCGCGATAGGAAGCATTCGAGACGAGGCGAATCCTCTCGTGCATCGCCAATGCGGTTACACCATGGGGTCAATGATGTTTTGTCCCTCGGATACTACTCCCTTGCTCTGCCTTGAAGGTAACGGTCCATTTTCTTCGGCGCGGGACTGGTTACTGGCGGTGATGGATCGACGGAGGGAAGGCAATCTTGGAGATGTCCGAGAACAACCTGAGCGCCACGGAGAGAATCGAGTCATGGTACTCAATGCGGTTAAAGAATACGACCGGGTCCCGCCTACAAGTCTTGTGCTTGAACACGTCAACTTCGGACCATCGAATATCCTTGTCGACCCTGGCGATCCGACAAAGATTGTTGGTATCTTGGGGTGGGCTGGGGCGCGTGTTGTGCCGTTTTGGGGATTGGAATTTTTTGCGAACGAGAGAGAGTGGTCGGATTGTGGGTTGTTGTTCCGACATGCGGTTATGAGGCATTTTTCAGACGGGACCTGGTATGATGAGGACCTACTGGCGGTAGCATGGTATGCAAGGAAGTGGCATCTGCTGAAGGATATGGACGGAGTACTGCCGCTCCGTTATAGTTGAAGAAACAACCAACATGGGCTGATAGTTTCATCAATCTTAGCCAGCTATAGCATCGGCTGTCAATGATGTGTAGCATCCCATAATAAACCCAGTCAAAGATGAAAACTGGTAATAGACCTGAGCAATGTCGTCTTCGACGAAAGCATTTGCTCGTTATTTGGCGCGCATATCCAGAAATAAAAGATGGGCAAAATCCCGACCCAGCATTGGTAGATTAGTCGAAGTCATACCAAGGCCTGCAACGAACCCCTGGCTTGACGCGCCACTGGTACACTTTCTCCCTCCCCCCTTCCCAATCTGTATCCAACACCCTGTCAAAAGTCGCCCTACGAAAGTCCTCAGGCATACTTTCAACATATTTGTTGAATGCCAAACTTGGCTTTTTATACTCTGACATCTCCAACGGCGTGACATTTCGTTTCCAGCGTCCGCCCTCAGGATCCACTAGCAGCCTTCGCATGTAACGCGTATCTGGACTTCCGTGGACGACCCCCCTCCAATGTTCATCACTAGTTCCAGGTTGCCGGATGTGTGTGTGCCATTCCAAAGTCAATAATAACGGCAGACATACTCCCCTCCCGCAGAACGATGTTCCTGGTGTGGACATCATCGTGAATCACGCAGTTCTCTGCCTCGATAGCACGCAATCCTTCCATCACTTCACTAGATATCCTCTCAGCCTCCTACTCGGAGACATCAATGCCCTGTGGGAGATCAGAGATGAGCTATATACTACAGTGCCCGCCGGCAAGCGATCTGGACCTTGATCCTCCAGTAAAAATACTCCGATTCTCGTCGAGAACAGTCAAGTGACGTTCCTTTCTCGACCTCGTAAAACAAACTAAACCATAAAGGGCATCACGAGCATCGACTGACGCGGCATTATCGAGCTTTCCAACTCTGGCGCGTTGTTGTGAAACGGCTTAGAGGTTATGGGATGGACCTACAAAGTACGCGGGATAATAATGATGTCGCTCTTTGAAGGGTGATTGCTTAGCTTCCTCCCGTATACAGATCCGGATTTCATTATGGATCCATAATGAAGCAGTCAAATGCGAAATGAAGAAAGCACCGTAGATCGTTGACGTAAAATAAATAATACATTGTGTTTCGCGTCATCGTAATCATTATCAGAAGCCATTAAGCAGGTTGACCGCGTCCAATCCATGGCCAATGTTGACAAAGTCAAGCATGACGAAGTTGGGAGCAACACCACCGGCCAAACCTGAACAACCGTATGCGTTAGCAAGGATACTGAAGGGAAATTGAATTTATTATAGACTGTTGAACCTTAATGAAGAACTCACGAGCTGAGACTATTGGTCTTCGATGCGGCTGCAAAATCGGGAATGAGAACACCGTCGCCTATGGGAATGATGTTGATGTTCAGATTGTGGTTAAGCATGTTCAAGTGGTCCACCGTCGAAAGAGGACCGGAAACTCTGTTAACGCTACATGGGAAGGTACTATCCGTCACGCTGAAAGGTGGTTCCCAGAGCTGATTGAACTATTATTAAGTCGCATTGCGACGCGAACCAAGGGACTTGCCATTGTGAATTCTGAGAGGATGAAATCCACCCTATCATCGACACCATAATCCAAGAAAACGATGACGCGTTTGCCACTATTGATGAATTCGCCTAGCGTAGGCCAATCTCCGCGCTTCATGGGCTTTGTGGGAGGTACATAAGCCAGATCGGTTATGTCTATGATAGATGAGTAGACTGCAAGAGAGGATGGTACGCGTCTATCGCTTACCTGCCTCATCGAATGCAGGTTTCCATACATCGGCAAGCGATAGACCCTCGGGATTGGTGAAAAGGAAAGTCAGAACTTCATTAGGATTATTATCCAACCAAGTCTTGACAGTCTTCAGATAGTCGACGACAAGACCGCCATCGAACAAACTCTTGGGGACACAGTCAACGACATTTCATTAACGCGTCGATATACACTCACGCAACCTGCCAAGCAATAGATGACGTGAGTTGTATCGATGGAGGTATATGCTCGGAGGCTCACTCGTATGGCAAAACTTGAAATCATCGCCATCCCTGTATAAGACGTCAGGGTATCAAGTGCAGGGTGGGTTTTTATGGATACAGACATGTGAGATTGGGCTTGCAACATACGAACACCAAGATCTAATTGCCCGGGAAGATCAAGTTCTTGAGTTCTGGCAACTGGCATCGGATATCAGGCACGCCGTATCAATGGCGGATTCCAAATGAACGTACGAGCGAAAATGTCCTCGCTGATTGCGAATGAATCATGCGAACTCAGGAACGTGACCTTTCGCAATGTAAGTAAGTATTTCCTTCCCTCTCTGGTCCCTAATACTCACATTTCCATAACCTCGGTTGCACAGCTCTGCGCGTCCATTGCATACAGATGCTCTGTGAATCAAGTATACGATCGGAGGGGAAGACAGACCAGAAAAACACAACACACCTTTTCGTAGGCGCCGCCGATACCGACAAGCCTATGGAAAAGATCGTGGCGAAAACGAAGAGCCGCATCGCGCAGGTGGGCAATAGGAAGAAACGCGATAGAAAACTTTTTTAAATGACACCATATTATATAGGGACTTCAGCCCGCATGGCGGGGACCTATCTTTGGGCATATGCTACGAGCTACCACCTGCAAATAGCTTCCCTGATGCTTCACATAGGTGTGAGTTTGTTTGATTCTGTCCCGGCACCGGGTATCAGATGATCAAGTCTCCAGATAGACGTTGAAGGGTGTTGGTGCCAGCGCTAGATGACATGAAGACTGAATATCCCCAATTGCGCCAAGAGTGGCGAAGGACACAGAACCAAGCCTCAGGTTTTCATATCTGAGCCAGCGGGTTGCTTCATCAGTACCCCAAAGAATCACGAGCTATTCTCAGTGACTGTGTGTCACACGTCAAATGAATGGAGTGAATGGAAGCACGTTGCGCACGTTTCAGAAGAAACACTGTATCAAGGTCAAAAGGATTCCTTGATTGATCCCTTCATAAATACAAGTCAGATGGCGTGTATATACGTCGAAGTAGAGCGTACAGGTGCCTGCCCAAATGTTATGGGTTTTGAACATACAATACCCGTTGTGCTGTATATGTTAGTATATGTTCCGCCACGGCATGCATGTATCTCACCGGAAAAAGTTCGACAGAAAATTTACTGCGAAAGATGAACATTCTAATTAATCGTCTTCCGGACTGTAAAGTGCACTGGAGTTCTGTGCGTCACCGCCAGGAAAAAGCTCGAGCTAACGGCTTGGAAAGCCTATATTACCTGGATTGTATTGAGATTAGACAAATTCAAGAGGGAAAAGAGTAAGCCAAAGATAAAAATGCATCATTTTAGACACAGAAGATCAGTAAATGATAAACAAGTTGGTTTGAGCGTCTCCATGCTAACACCAGGGATATACTCAAGGACGAGTCCTTCGACGACGTCGGTAATGGGATGGAGAGGAGCACACTCTGGGGTAATACGAAGACGGACGATGCCAAAAAGACGGGGGATATACCGGCCTTGCAGTCGATGCAAAAGCCGGTATGCAGTAAGTTCCGTGTTGTAGTTGGACACCTTCGAAAGCCAAGTGAGGACTTCCCACATCCAATTGTCCCAAAGCTCGGGATCAGGTCGGTTTTCACGATCGTTTATAAGCTCGAACCAGTCAGGAATCACACCGGCCTGGATATCACATATTGCGCGTCGCAGATGATCTTCGATGGAAGATGTCCATGGCACCCCAATATCGTCTTTGTTAGCACGATTCCCCAGCCTGCGATCTCCGAGTTTTAAAATAAACCGCTCGTTGTCGGAGTGTCGCTGGACGAGCAGGACGACGGCAGATGTGACGGGTTCGAACCGCTTAATCACCGTAGCGGATAGATCTTTGTACTCCGCGAATTCGTGAGACTGGAATTTGAGCTGAAGTATTGTTCCAGGTCGGTATAAGTCATCGCCTCTGGAGATGAAGGTGATTGTTAACTTGATTCATGATATAAGTTCCTATGTACGTACGTTCGTCGCAATGGCACCAACTTTGCCGCCGCTAACGAGGTTAAACATCGGTCACGCGTAGCCAGACACATAGAAGAGTGCCTTGAGAACCCAGTGCCTGTAGAGTCAGAGAGTGGAACCGCAATTTCATTTGTTTGAACTTTGTCGTAAGTTCAGAATGCTGATGATAGTCCCTGGTAATCACCAGATTCCGGCCTCAAGCGAGTCAAAAATTTTTTTTCTCAGAGTATTTAGATCTGAGATATGAGGAGTCTGCGAAAGAAAAACCACAGCTTTCGAGGGAGGTAGCACTGCGTCGTCGACGTTGGATTCCAACTTTCTCACTAGCACGTGGCTTCGGTTTTAGAGAGATCCAAATAAATGTTTCTTGATGGCATCATAGCCGCGTTCTCGGCTAGATCTTGCAAGAACTGAGGAGATAAGAGTTAATAGTAGTACGCATTGAAGGTATATTGATCCTCGCTCACTTTCGGAAGCTATCCGTTTCCCTTAGTATGTGTTGCGTACAAAAACGAGGGTGTGCAATCGAAAACATACAGACAAAAAGTGGCTTTTTGGAACAGGTACAACGGCGTTCATATTGCGTTTCCTATTGTCTTGTCTGATGCATGCAGTAAAACCACGATGTCTCCAGCTCCATCCTATGACGCTAGGCTAAGGCTGTTGACTAGGCGTCCCTCATCCATTTGTTCCTGATGTCGGAATGCAACAGTACGAATAAAAAGGTACGTTATCCATCTGGAATACAGGATATAAGTTTGTATCATTGGTCAATTGTTTTATATAATCACCTTTCTATAGCGCTTAAGTGCTCCAGGAGGTACGTTTTGAACCTGATTGTGACACAGAAATTTCTTTTTTCTTTTTCACCACAACTCCCCTTTTTCAGCGCCTCGAAGTTCAATATCATACAAATGTCAACGGATGCGCATCTTCTTTGCTAACAATAACTTCCAGGTCCTCAACTTGAATTTCCTTCCGAAGCCGCTCAGCCAGCACAGGAAGGTAACCTCGCTCCGTATTCGTGTGGCCGCCTATGAACAGAAGAATTTCAGCAGCATCTTTATCATTTATACCGCGAGCACTTACACAAAATGACGTGCTTCCCGGCGGCGACTGATGCTAAGACTTCGTGCTATCGTCAAGATGTCAGTATGCTGGTAGGAACCGGAATGTGGAAGGAAGACGCACGTGCGACATCTCACCAGTGAAATATACGTCTGCATCACGTCCAACAACCATCGACCCGCCTGACCCGGCGCATATCGCCACTGTCCGAATGCCGCTTAGCATGGCAGAAGGAAATGCAATTTGAACTGAGCGCATATATCAGCCAACGAGAACCAATATCAAGGAATGAAATACCTTGAGATAGCCCAAGATGCCGCTTCACCCTATCCACAAGCTCCTTCACCGACACTGGCTCATCCAGAATCACCAACCGCCCCTCCGCACCCTCGCTCGTCCCATTCGCATCGAGTTTCTCGCCCACTAAGGCGCTGACTTTACCGGTACCAAGCCCTTTGGCAAGCCAGTCATTCAGGCCTCCCCAGACAGAGTCCAATGATGAATGTGGCGAGAACACCGAGATGCCTTCGGCTGCACAGCGGAGAAGCGACGCTTGCAAGGAGTTCGCGAGGGTTAGTGATTGGAGAGGCTTGAATACGGGCGGATGGTACGAAACGATGACTGGTGTTTTGAGGGTGATAGATTCTTCGACGACTGACGGGGTGAGGCTGGAGAGAGTTCAGAAATGAACACGAAGAGGTCAAGAACGTACTCTATGGTAAGCAAGACGCGATTGATGCCTTTTAGTTTGTGCGATGGGGACTCTAACGACAGAGGTGAGAATTGGGTCTATCATTTTGGATTCACCAACGGCCTTACCGAGTATTAGCCCGACCTTTGACAACATGAACGTTAGGTTGAAAAATCAAAGATTGGGAAACGCGCTTACATTGTCCCATTTTTCAGCCAGTCGGAGAGGAGAAATGTTCTCCATGGCCCTGCACACAGTTTTGACGAAAGGAATGGACATTGAAGCCGCTTGAGTGACTGTTGGGGGAATTGTCAGATGGTGGTGGTGGGTAGAGGAGTCGGCAACGTCCGTGGCCCTTCTAATGTTAGACCCTGACCACGACGTGCAACCACGGCTGACCAACAAGACTGGTGATGGGTAGCCCACAGCAAATACTGCTTCGCATGGCGCGCCACGTCCTTCCTTGATGCTGCGCCGCCGACAGATCTGAGGCGACTCAAGAGACAAAACTCTTCAATCGTGGTGAACGTTGGATTTGCATCGTGCCAATCCAAAGGTTCGTCGTTCAGTTGAAGCTGTTTGAAAAGTCGTATTTATTTGCGTTGCAGCAGCGATGACTTGTATCTACCCAGAACAAAGCATCACCTATAATTCCAAGCCAACGGCTCTATGATGTTCAAGCCTCTTACTGCCAGAGTTATCAAGCGCCTCCAGTCATCCATTTTTGCAGTCATTATTCGCGTTCAGCGTTAGCACTCATCCAACAGTGAGCCATTCATCCCTGAAGCTAGCTGGTCGCAGACTGAGGTATCGCAGCGGATAATCTCGGACAGACGAAGGACATCAGCTGTCCAAGCTCTCCTGCGGTGTGCCGCACGCCCGAGGCCATAGCCGACTGGCTCAAACTCAGATACGATTATAAAACCCGCATTGGCCAGAAATGATGGATTGGGAGGTTGGATGTAGGAGGTCGGCACCTGGCTGTGGAAATCGCATGATCACGACACCGTGACAGAGCTGGCGACGTATCGTCTTTCGTGGTGCCTGCAAGGCAGCGTTATACCTCGTTTACACGGTGTCGTTCGTCTTCCCATCACCTATATGCCCCTCCACCCCATCACCAACACCATTCGAGGCCGGGCTCAAATATGAAGCAACTCAAAAACTCTGTATCAGCGTGTCTAAGGAACGAGACCATCTCCAGTAAGGTGTCGAACGCGTTCCGTGCCATCGAGACCGAGAACTGTCAACGATATCTACATCGGGAATGTCGTTCCGCGAGACGCGGACAAATGCTTGGTTATCATCTACTTTGGACATGCGTGCATCAAGGATCTCGGGTGTCCTGATGACGAGTTGTGGGACAACGTCGAAAGAGGTGCCGATACACGCTTTATGCGGAGTTCTGTTGGATGCGAAGGCTGTAAGAGGAATGTCATATCTTTTGCGATGTCGGACTGGTACGATGAGCAGCGTCTTGCATTCAACAGATATGTAGGAAGCATACCCGAAGATTAATCGACCCCGTTTTTGTTGGTTCCGCCTATCTTGCATCAGAAGGTGGTGAGTCTAATCCGCTTGGTCCGGAGAGATATCACAACTTCTTACTAGTGTAAACGCAGGCGGAGCTTGATTGAACCCTTTTCAATGAACAACGGTCTACGATTATAGCTGCCTCGTTTGGGGGTATCAAAAAGCGATTCTGAAAATTCAAGCTGTGGACGAAATGAGAGCGGGGGAAAAAGGGAACAAGGTAGAATCTTACCTCTCATACCTTTCTCATTCTCATTCTCACCATTAAGTAGACTTGGCACTCCGCCTTTCCTTTGTTCCAGTGATATTCAAAGACGTTTTTTCAACGTCGAAATTGCCCATGTACGTAGCTGTAACATTTTAGTTTATTCATTGACGGAATCTTTCGACAAGTAAGAGCACAATCTCAACGATACACCTCAGTCTCACAGACACGGCAGCGAACTCTGAACTTGAGTGAAGCCTTGAGGTAACCGAAATTTCCTGGTCCCTTGTGAGTTGATGGTCCCGGACGCCGCCCGGTCATTCGTATAAAAAGCGAACAGCCGTTGCAAAGAGCCACAGTAACTCCGCCAACCAATCACACGAATGATGAAACGACTCCAAACTTTGGCTCGACAGACTTCTGCATTCCCGAGGTCATCGTTTCAAAAAAGTAGCGCGTCTATAGACTCGGTAATCCGTGGCCGGTGGTTGACTTCGTCAGCGGTGGCAAAACCTCTTCACTCGCCACAAAAGTACGTCAATAGTAAAAATTTTATTAGGCTTGCATTCCTTCCTTACATTTGATTTTAGAAGCAGCGACTCGTATCTTCCTGGATCAATGATCCACCTACAATTCTAAGCCCAAGACTCTACGACATTTCGACCTCTAGTTGCTAAAATCATGAAACGCCTGGAACCTTTCACTTTCTCTGTCATTCTTCTGATTCAAGAAGTTTCCGACTACGAACAATTCGTATTAAAGCTAAATGACTGTAGGCTTGGCTGTCGTCGCAGCCTCGATATGGTGAATGGCGAACTCCCGTGGACACCAAGCCTTGAAGAGCGTTTACGAGCAGCCGTACATGAGATACAGCTCGGGACAGAAACCAGCTGGTTCGAACTCGCTGAGGATTTTAGGAACCCGGCACAACCAGGTCCTAAAGATTGGAAGGACTGGATGTGAGAGATATCGACGTGGACTTCGAGAGTGGAAGATCATCAAAACGAGCTGGAGGCGTATCGTCTATTGCGCAGACTACAAGGCTCTCTCATTCCTCGCTTCTACGGTCTCGTTCATCTCCCCATTTCATCTTCCATGCCTCTTCACCCCATCACGGACTATATTCCCGGCATCGTCATCGAGTACATCCAAGGTGTAAGCATGGGCTCGCTCCGACCTGGTGTCGATATCCCTCGACCAGAGGCAGAAGCGATCGCTGACCGTGTCATGGCCGCCTTCCGCATCCTCAAAGCGGAAAAATGTGTTTTGCACAAACAATATTCTCCTGCGCAACTCGGACAGATCTCCGATCCTTATCAACTTTGGATGGGCCTTGACGCTTGACGAGGAAACCGGGGATGAACGATGAAGAGTGGGAGGATCTCATTTCAGGTCGTCAGGATACGCGCTTTATGCGTAGGGCGCTTATGAGTAAAGAGCATGGGGTGTGGAGAAGGAAGTCGACGCCATGATGCATCATTATTCTCCGCTGTCATGGAACGAATATGTGGAGAACCAGCCTGAAGATTATCGCAGACAGGCGTTTGAGAGGGTCCCGGGTACAAACTGGGAAGGTACAAGAGAAGAAGTACTGCAGTGGCGCGTCGCAGGGATGACCAGGCGATCAACGGTTGGCATCCCATATGAGGTGAATTCACTTCAGATCAATCCATACATCGTACTGACAGAGCTCGGAGGTTTCAACCTGAATATGACGTGACATTCGGCAGGATAGCATTTTGTACCTCAGTGGCCAGAATCTATGGTGCCCATATTTTCCCAGTGGACGGAAACGCTACATCATTTCGTTTGCATGCCGGGTCCACAGAATCTCACACCTCCGTCCCACCCTTCGTTGGTTCTTGACACTATGTCTCCGATATAACCGTACTGTGGCGTGGATGGATTGCAACGAAAGAAAGACGGACTGATTGCACATTCAAGTTGCTTCACGCATTAATATACAGTCTGCTCAATTCTATCTCCGGGAATGTCTGAACAGCATTTACGGTGGAAGTTGGAGCCGGTTGTTTGTATCCAGATGTGATACGAATGCGGACATACTTCTCATCATCAGCGGGGGCAACGTCGGGATCAGAGATAGTCACTTCAGTTGGATACACCGGATTGTAAAGTTCGCTCCTGTCGATAGAATCCAACATCGTTCTCAGATCCTCCATCGCTGCCAGAAATCAGGAACAACCAGATGATCTAAGGATGGAATGCGCTTACAGACGTTGTAAACCTCTTCCTTGGGATCACTAGACCGGTGTGAACATATATTCCGAATCTTCTTCAAGGGGTCTTCGAAATCCGCTCGGAGCCATTCGACGTATATGAGCGGACCCCCGAATACGAGTTTCTCAAGATACTCCCCGACGTCGCAGAAGATGCCCCCATAATCAAGCAGTGAACCAAGGCGGCCCCTGAAAAGTGTTTTCATGAGGGTATGAGTTAGCTCATGGAGGAAAGTGACGAGAATGATCGTCTGGAGAAATACAAGGGAACGCTCGTCATCTGGATCCAATGCGGCTTTGCTGGATTTGATTTTCTAGAACATTGTCAGACACGATAAAGAGGGGAGGAGGACCTAATCATGAATGCACCTCGAGGTCAAGGTAAGCCGCCACAAGCTCACGAGAAATCACTATCTCATTATCGCGCCAGGATCCCCAGGAAGATTCAGGTGGGCTTCGTTCCTCCAACGTGATCGCAGGCGGAGAGTCCCGAATGTACGCAAGGATGAAAGGGAGCAGTTCAATACCGGAGTTTGGGTACAGTTTATCCCAGACGTCCTTGCCCAGGTTTGTTCGCCTCATGAACATCAGCGTGCATGTGTAGCTTCCTATGGTTCCCCACGCAGTGCGGCTCGATACCGTCAGGTGTACCAAGATTCGTCGGATGAATTGGACGAAAGGGAGGTAGTCGCGGTCCGGGTCGACGTTTAAAAGACGGACAGGTCCGATTAGCGAGTCGTGGTGTGCTCGGGTTGCTTCGTCGATGGGGACGGCATCTTTGCGGTGGGATTCCAGTCTTTTTGTGCGAGCCTCCAACAAGGTCTTGGGGGACATGGTGGTTAATGTCTGAGGTGTAGGGAGACCCAAGCTTTTGAAACATACAATAGGGGAAGTCAGAGGTTCTCAGTCGGAAGGAAGGTAACCGATCGTTCAGGCCCAGTCACCGGCTGGACCTATTTCACATCTCGACTTACTTGATTTGAAAGTCTGCCTTAGTGCCTAGGGAAGACTGCGAGTCGGATTGACGCCGCCATAGCTAGGGCTGCGGGGTACGGGCATGTGTACATGGAGCCAGTTCCTTTGGTGTTCTCAAGCATTGCCATTTTTCATTGGATACTTCTCTGCGATTCTCCCTCGCTCCAGGTTATGATCTCCCAGCCGCCAGTTTTCCTCATTCAACGTCAGTCCATGCCACATGGACGACCGTTTGGGGTTGCCGGTCTTCGTAAATGCACCCGATTTCCCCAGGAACGATGCCAAGGCTTCTACGCCCTCTTTGTCCCTATGTACGATGTCTTGCAAGTGTGAGACTTTGCGGAGACCGTCTCAGTGTCTGTTGTACTAGGGACATTCATGGATGATGTAGTCTCGGGTTTGCATAGTAGGCTCTCCACAGGGACACTGAATGCCTTCATGTTAGGACAAAGCGACTGTAGTACTCACATGAGAAGCAATGACCAGTTCAGCACTGGGTGAAGCGACGGAAGAAATCGCGTTTCCCATGGTGATCGCGGAAGTGTTTTGTGGATTTTAGAGATTGCGTTCTGTGTTTGGCAGGTGCGAAGAATCCTGTTTTGGGGGAGTTCTTGCACGCCCTTGTCTAATCTCTTTTCAACTTCTCCTTTGACCTTCGGAGAGTGCTTGATCTGCTCCCTGAAACTTTAGCTTTGAGCCTTATAGCAGCCTCTTTCTTATCCTCCACTGGGTCTACTTCCATCACTTAACCGTCTGTCTAAGTCGGCTGTTGATTCATCATCCATGGTGGCTGGTGGGAGGGGTCGCTCATCATTTGAACTTGTTTGCTGTTCGACCTGCTGGAGGCTCTCCACAGGCAGGAAATAAAAAATTTGACCTTATGTACAATTCTTTTTTTTTTCGCGAGCCTCCATGCTGAAGCCGCAAGCATCTGTTCTTCCAGGAATACATGAAGATATAAATGGCCAGTCCGTCATAAGCCTTTCCTATTCTGCTTGCTCGCAAGACACAATCCTGTCCGCATGGTCAACTATGATATGCCGTAAACCCAATCCAATGGTAGGCTGAGCGGATGTTTCCTCGTGTAGGCTCGGTTCATCTTCGTGCGTAATGCGAAGTCGTATATATTCGGCCTTAGGTAAACCAGCATCGGGGTCAGAAATACCGTCTTTGTATACGTACGCCGGGTTATAAATTCGTTTCCGGTCAAGCGAATCCAACGTTATTTTGAGATCGTCTATATTTGAATAACATGAGACAATATGGCAGAAGATAGATGGTCCAGATGTAGAGGACACATACCAAGCTTGTAGTAGCGTGCTCCTCCAGTAGGAACTGGGGCTGGCGAGCCGGATGTGCTGGCAACTTGATCTAAGCTTGGTCGTACTTCCTTAGAATACAACGCCGCAATTTTCTTCATGCGACCTTCACCCTTCTCGTACTCCGTCCTCAGCCATTCCACACAAAGCAGGGTGCTGCCGAACACATCCTTTTCTACAACTTCTCCGCTTTTACCCTCCTTGCTATAATCATTCAGATCTGGAGTAAGCATCTTGGGGAAGAACCACTTCGTCAAAGCGTGCGTCAACTCGTGAATGAACACAACTAGTATGATAGTTTGGAGAACGACAAGGGCACCCGCATTTATGTTGCACGCATTGGATTTCTAGGGATCGACGCTCAAAACTTGAGAATATAAAGAGATGGCCATATACCAGACATACCTCCAGTTCAACGTATGCCATTACCAGCTCACGGGGTATGAACATCTCTTTTACGTCATTTTCCTTGTCAACGTAGCCCCAGGCATATCGTTCTATATGGGCGCGTCTTTTTCGTTGGGTGTCACCCAATATTATGGCGGGTGGGGACTTTTGGATATACGGGAGAATCTGAGGTATCGGATGGAGTGCCATGTCATTCCAACGAGTCCGCCATATTTCTTTGCCTTTGTCGGATCGTGCCATTCTCGTTATTACACTCGCGTAACACCCCATCGTCCCACTCCCTTGATCAGCTGAGGCCGCCACATGCACCAAAATGCGCCTAATAAATCGAATGAATGGACGAAAATCTGGATTTTTCATAATATCATTTCTTTTATCGTCCAAGAAAAGGGAGAATTCCGCGATATCGTCGTTATGCTGGATCCTAGCTGCCTCATCAACAAGTGCATTATCCCTGTAATACTCTTCGATCTTGGCTTTCCGGGCTGCTTCTAGGGCCTTTTTAGTGTTCGAACGAGTTGACATAGTTCCACCAGTTTGGGGATAGCAGGCCGCCAAGGTTCCTATCAGATGGACGTGTGGTTTGTGATAAAGTAAGGCGACGTCGAGGGAGACGGCGTGGGAACCTTCCGATTATTTCTAAAAGGAGGTAAGTATGAACAGCGCGATCACATGACATTTCCAGTAATTAAGCTTGGGTCCAGCTTCCTGATGTACTTCTGACTAGTGGTTGTCGGTCGACGACTATCATACCTTGCTTAAGTGGTGTTTGTTCCTAATCCAAATTTTTACAATTGCTTGTGGCGCACTTTTTTTAACAAAAATCTCCAGGGGACGAACTTCCAGAAATCGAAGTACCTGGTTGGAGATGATCCTGTTAAATCTGGGGCCGCAGGTGTTGGGATTGCCGAGCCAAGAGTCAGCCTGAGGATAACTAGAGTTCACTGGTTCCCTGTCATCGATCACCGTTCAGGCACATATCATTCTGTTTTTGGTAGCTGTTATTCACCATTATGATTTCAAAATGACTTGGAACCCTGCGAGTACCGAGCGTAGCGCGACGGTCAGGACGAAGCCAGAAAGATGATATGTATGAGTCGGTAAAACCCGAACTCGTTACTTAGCACAAACCGAAAGACAAGCCATCAAGGAAAAAGAAAAACAACTCGGAACAAAGGGATGGATGCTGACACAGATCGAGCCAAGGAGTCAGAAATGAAGGTGCACAACGTGAATAAGTCGACAAGGACCGTAGTACTGGAGGTGGCCACTCGTCCGTTCCGCGGCATCCATTGTTGTATGATCGAAGGCGTACTTCAGATGTAACGGAGGCAAATAAATCGACAAGCTCCTCCTTTACGATAACTTGAGATCCCACCTATGAGCTCCTGTCGGAGGGCTCGTATATCCCTGAGAACTGTTCAAGATCTTAAATCGTGGTTACAGAGCGAGCTGATAGGGTGCGTACTTGACAGATAACGTGATAGTCCGAGATGGATCCGCAGCAGTCAAGGAAGGCGCTAGACCACGGTTCATCGAAGAATTCATGAGCTCCGCGCATTGTGCAAAGAGGAACTTGCCGAGATGGTGGCGGCTAAGACGCGTCTTCTCCATGGCATTAGTGACGGCCATAGATTGGTGGCTGTACCCGTCTCTCCGTTGGACAAATGATTATCAGTGGCTGAAGAAATTGATGTGTTAAAATAGCGGCGGGCTATAATAAACCCCACGTACTCGAATTACACTCCCGAGTTATTGTGAGACGCTAACAAATCTTCAACTTGAGGACCAATAAACTGAGGGGTTCGCAGAGGATAGCAGTCTTATGACTCCTTGTCTTCCTTGATCGTCACTTCTTCATGTGTAGCGGCGAATTGGCTACCCTCCAAAAGCTCCTAGATTATCTTGGCAAATTGCAGACGTCTTATGTGTCTTTGTCATTTGCTCTTGACTTTTGTCTGGTGTCTGCCGGATGTCTGACTGTGGTGATGAACCATTTATTTCTTCGAAGATGAAAGAACGTCAGCCGGCCGTGCTAGCCTTCATCTCAACTCGATGAATCTCAAGAGATCAATCATCCCTGAAACAAACACCTGGTCTAACGCGCCATTGTAACACCTTCTCTCTAGCACCTTCCCAATCTGTACCCGCAACCCTCTCGAAAGCCTGTCTGCGGTAATCTTGAGGCTGGTTCTCCACATATTTGTTCCATGACAGCGCAGAATGTTACCGAATCGGTAACGGCGTTTCCTTCCTTCTCCACACCCCATGGTCCTCACTCATAAGCACCCTACGCACAAAGCGCGTATCCTGACTACCTGCGACCGAATCTTCCCATTCCTGATCGCTCATCCCGGGTTCCCTCGTCAGGGCCCAGCCAAAGTCAATAAGCACCGGAGATCTATCCGAGTCGCGCAGAAGAATATTGTCGATGTGTATATCATTGTGCATCACACACTTTTCCGCCTTTATTGTGCGGAAGGCGTCCATGACACGGCCAGCAATCGCTTCTGCCTCTGGTCGAGGGATATCGACACCGGGTCGGAGTGAGGCCATGCTTATGCCTTGGATGTACTCAATGACGATGCCGGGGATGTAATCGGTGATGGGGTGAAGAGGCTGGGAGGAAGCGATAGGGAGATGAACGAGACCGTAGAAGCGAGGAATGAGGGCGCCTTGTAGTCGGCGCAATAGACGATACGCCTCCACTTCTGTTTGATGTTCTTCCATTCTCGAAGTCCATGTCAATATCTCCCACATCCAGTCCTTCCAGTCTTTAGGATTGGGTTGTTCCGGGTTCCTATTATCCTTGACGAGTTCAAACCAGTCTGTTGTCGTCCCGAACTGTATATCTCGTACGGCTGTCCGTAGACGCTCTTCAAGAGCTGGCGTCCATGGGAGTTTGCCATCCTCCATGGTGAGGCTGTGACGATGGCCTTGTCTACGGTCATTTAGCTTTAGTATGAATTGTTTGCTGTCGGAAACGTTTTGAATTAGAAGAACGACGGAAGAAGTGAAAGGCTCCAGGCGTTTGATGATTTTAGCAACGAGAGGTCGAAATGTTGTGGAGTCTTGAGCTTGGAATTGTAGGTGGATCTCTGAACCAGGAAGATACCAGTCGCTGCTTCTAAAATCGAATGTGAGGAAGGAATGCAAGCTGTAATAAAATTTTTACTGTTGACGTACTTTTGTGGCGAGTGAAGTTGCGTTGCCAGCGCTGACGAAGTCACCCAGCGACTCGAGTTACGGATCACGGAGTCTATAGGCGTACGACTTCTAAATGACGGCCTCGAGAATTTGAATGCAGACGACCGTCGAGCTGCAGTTTGAACTCGTTTCATGCGTCGTGAAGATGGTCGACCTATGACACAACCGAGCGGCATCCGGGAGCACTCAAAATGGTATGATGGGATCAACCTTCCATCCGCGCAATGACCGATGGATATTATTGTCGATTCTAGTTCCGCGCATTATTTCAATGGCATACCGGTTGTTGAGATCTATCTTACAGGTAGTTCTGAAAGAACTTGCGACAGAATTTCAAATAGCGTGATATGATCTCTGTCTCGATGTCTTGATTGACACCCAGAGATACGGTATCACCATTTAATGGCGATCCTGTAGCATGTCTTCAGCAAGATACCCAATGTGTACAAGGATTTACTCGCCTTGTGTGGAAGAGTCGAAGATGCAAGAGCCCTCATTGTGCCTCTACAATGTAAGCCGTGACAGAGAAAATACCTCCGTGCTCAAGCTCAAGCTTCAAGAGTCAAGAGTCAAAGATGGTGGGTCACGGGCTTCGCTATTGAAAGTGTCGCTGGTCATTGACTGAACATATGAGCTATTGCCTGAGGCAAAAGCACTTGATCATCGCCCGGCTCGGATTCCTCGAGATGCAACATAGACAAAGTCCCGACCGAGCCACGGCGGAGTAATCGCAATCATGCCAAGGCCTACACCGGACCCCCGACTTGATACGCCCCTGGTCTGCTTTCCCTCTCGCTCCTTCCCAATCCGTATCCACTACTCTGTGGACCGTCCCTACGAAAGTCATCTATTGGACGCGAAAGGCTCCTCGTGGTGCCGGTCCAACATCTCATACGGCGTCACACTTCGCTTCCAACAGTGCCCATCCTCGGGACCCACAGACGATGAGGTCCCAGTCCTCGTCGCTACATCCAGGTTCCCGAATGTTCGCTAGTGCAAAGTCGATGATGACAGGCGACCGATTCCCTTGGCGTAGAACGACGTTCCTGGTGCGGATATCGTTGAGACGTTGGTGTCTAGTTGGAGCTTCGCCGAGCTGACGCCAGGGATATACTCGAGAGTGAGTCCCTAGGCGACATCAGCGATGGGATGAAGGAGAGTAGAGTCGGGGGTGATACTGAGACGGACGATACCAAAAAGACGGGAGTATACCGGCCTTGCAGTCGATGCAAAAGTCTGTAGGCAGTAAGCTCTGTATCGTAGCTTGACACCTGCCCGATCCATGTACAGATCTCCCACATCCAATCCTCCCAAAGCTTGTGTCAGGCCGGTTGTCGAAATCACGTATGATTTCAAACCAGTCTGAATATCGCGTATGGCGTGTCATAGTCGGCCATCGATGGAAGAGTGCCATGGGACTGTCTCCGTGTCGTTGTCTGAGTTACTGCTGCGATACCCCAGCCTGCGATCAGCTATTTTTATGATGAACCGTTGATTGTCGGAGAGTCGTTGAGCTGGAGGGACGACAGCAGATGTGAAGGATTCGAAGCGCTTGATTACCGTCGCAGTTAGATCTTGGTAGTCTGCGGAATCGCGAGCTTGGAATTTGAGATGAATTGTTGTCCCAGTTCGACATAGGTTGTCACCACTAGCGTGTAAGTGTTCAACATGAGCATTTTCATAAAGTCAACAGATTACTACACCTTTGAACTGAAATTCAACACCGACCTAGGGTGAAAAGTCTTGTACGTTGTGTCGGGAATCGAAGCATATGCTGAAGATAATAGTCGAGTTTGAACGTCGTTGACCGTGGCGATGTCTGAACGTGTTTGAAAATAATGCTATGTCCGAGCCTCTATATCCGCTGCGGTACGCCAGTCTGTGATCGGCTAACTTGAGGATGAATCGCTCCCGCCGACAAAGATCAAGGAAGGACGTGGCGCGCCATGGAAAATGGTGTTGGTTGTAGCCGCTCATTGCCAGGATGTTTTGGTCGCGTTCCAAGGGAGGCCACGTGGAAACTAGTGGACTGAAGCTGACTGAAGACGCGAGACAACTCTGACCATTACCACAATCATCTATTAACGATACCTCAAGCTGCCGCTTCAATGTCTATTCATTTCGTCAAAACTGTATGCAAGGTTATGGAGAGTATTGCTTTTCTCGGGCTGGCAGAGAAATGGGACAATGTAAGCCCTTTAGTTTCGTTTTGTTCTCGTGTTCATGTCGATTTTACCCGGCAAGGTCCTTCGAAAGGATATACAAGTCTCTTACGGCGTCGCCAGAGTCTCCCTCGCATAAACTAAAAGGCAGCAATCGCGTCTTGCCATCGAGTACCTCCTTGACCTCTCTGTCTTCGTGTTCATTTCTAAACTCTCTCCAGCCTTACTCCGTCATTTGTTGAGGAGTCCATCACTCTCAAAGCACCGGTCATCGTCTCCTACCATCCATTAATATTAAAGCCTCTTCAATCCCCCCCCCCTGCAAGCGTCGATTCTCCGATGCGCAGCAGAAGGCATCTCAGTGTTCTTGCCACATTCGTCATTGGACTCGGTCTGGGTAGGCCTGAATGACTGACTTGCCAAACAGCTTGGTAAAGGTCAGAGCAGCGCCTTGGTCGGCGAGAAACTCGATGCGAATGGGGCGAGCAAGGGTGCGGAAGGGCGTTCGGTGATTACTTAACAATGGCTCTTTATCCAGATGTTCAGAGACGTGCCCAAGAGGAGATAGTAGCAGTTGTTGGAGATGAGCGCCTGCCCAGAGTCCAGACTATCAGACCGTGAATCTTCACCGTACGTTGGCGCTCTTATGGAAGAAATCTTCCAGTGGAACACGCCAGCACCGGCTGGTGTGTTTTTGTTACTTATTTACATGGCTTCTTCACCATATCTGTTGATCCAGTAACTCCAGCGATTTTAGTACCCGACGTTTACCGTGATTTTCATATTCCCGCTGGCACTGTCGTTGTTGCAAATCTTTGGTGAGCCTATCATGTTCACGGTACATCCCATCTTTTAACAACGTATTAACTTTTGCTTCACAGGGCTGTTACACGAAACGAACGCTGGTTCTCTGATCGCGAAACGTATAATCTTGAGCAATACTTGAGTCGGGACAGGGAGTCTCAAATTCCCGAACTGACGAGCCTGAGTTTTGGTTTTGGTCGCAGAGTTTGCCCTGGATCTTACCTTGCAGTCGATACTGTGTGGATAGCTGTTGCAATGACTTTGGCCACTTGCACCGTTTCCCCTGAACTTGACGCTGAAGGAAGGGCCGTTTTTCCCGAGGTCAGATACACGAGTGGAGCCTTCAGGTTAGCGTTCTTTATTCTCCCTTATAGGACGTCAATTGAGATAGATTTCAGTCATCCATATCCATTCTACTGCCGAATTCATCGCCGTTCTGAAGGAGTCTCTGGGCTACTAGATCCCAATCAATACCGCTTTTAGTGTCGCGGCCCGGGGTGTCGAAACGATCCACCCTTGTAGATACTAAAGTCTAATTAGGGAATCCGCCATTTCTGAATGCTATCGGTTCACTGCAAGGTCTACCCATTCCCACAAACACCTGCCCGTCCTTCCTAGTCAATGCCTCGGGAAGCTGTTGTCTTGGCAAGGTAGCCGATTTTGATCATCAAATGCGCGTAGTAGGGATGGCGCATGCCTAGATATCACGGGTCGCACATCATAGGTGATCATCAACGGAAGATGTCCGCTGTGGCTCTTCCCTGCTGCGATACCCCAACCTGCGATCCGCGAACTCATCGGGAAATTTTGAATAATCTTGTTGTCATGGATTCGCTGAACTAATAGGATAGTGCAAACTGTGATGAACTAGAACGGTTTGACCAACGTGAGAGAGGTCAAAATGAGTTGGAGCATTGTTCCAGGTGGTCCAGGTGGATGAAATGAACCGTCACCTCTGACATAAGGTAAATCAGCACTAATTTTTCAACAAACCGGATTGACACGCCTTTCCATGGCCAGAGTAAAAAAACTTCGTATGCTGTATCAAGCGGGCGCATTGAACTCCAATGGCAGCAGAGACTGTGCATTACGGAAAGGTGTGATGATGCAAAAGCAAGTCAACTTGAAGTACTACGAGTATACCCAGTTGCCCCGTTCGCTCTTACCAAGTTGGAAAATACAAAATTTCTCTGCCAGCCAACGAACTGGAAGTGGTCTGAATGTTCCTCTGGTAATGGGTATATTATCCTAACACTCTTCATTTTGAACTTCCACCAGATCTTCCGTGTTCAATTCGTGTTAGTAGTCTTGATTGACGCTTACGGCAAATTCGATGCATATATTCTATACGATGTAGCCACCATAACACATATACGTGTTCTATTACAGGCTCAATGCTTCATTCTTACAACATTTGGTCTGGATGAGCATGCATAATGCTGGATTTTTGGGACTAAGCGGGTTAGGAAATACACGTAATACTACTCAGTCTGATCTTCGCGCCGCTCTTCCTTGCTTATTCCTGTAGAAGACGATGTCACCTATCAGGATCAAGGTACAGTTAGTGAGCAAACCAAACGGGTGACGCGAGTCGACTTATGGGTGTAAAAACATACCATTGTTATCCACAAACTGGCAGTTGTTATAGTTATCCCAGAGTGTACGGAACACAGGTTTGTCTGAGAAGTTGTAATGTTCACCGATGAAAGCCTTCAGATACTGTGTGGCTTCTTCGCCGTTATCTGGAATTATCTCAGATATATTAGCAGTAGTAACGGAGGAAGGCCCACAAAATGGTATCTTCGGGAAGAACTGTGTAGACAGATTAGATAACCTCCGACTCGAGGATTGTAGACCACGCACATGGTGAATGACGTGAAAGTGCGCTACATCATGAAAGAAAAAGCGTCCGTGCCATCCTAAGAAATCTCTATCGACGGTGGCAGCAGCGCCTCGAGGATAGTTCCATTTATTTTTCCGGTAATGGGGCAAAATGGGGTCGGTGTGGTGAAGGTATGTGATCATGACAACTTGAAACTCGCAGTCAGTATATTTGACGAACGATATCAGGATTGTTGACCTACACCAGTGATTCACTTCTAACCACGGAATGCCGTAATATCTCCAGACATTCCAGATCCCGCATTCGGCGCAGATACTCGTTGTGATGAAGACCATTAGAACCATTCCTATATTAGACAGTATCACCGCATTGCGCTGCGAGCGGGAGAAGATGACAGAAGAGGCTGCTTCTTATGAGAGGGATTCGGCTAGATCTATGCAAAATACATACGATCGAAGTGGTTAGTCCATTTGGGATAGTGTTTCTGACCGGATACGTTATATGCTAGAGACAGTTCAAGTTAGAGTGTACCGTCCGATTAGTTGACCCATACTTACAGAGGTATGCGGGAAACGCAAATAACTGTTGATGGATCAACATGAACAAGGTATAAATCGGGGTATCCGAGAATATCTCCTCGTAATTGATTGTTTCATTGGGGCGTTCGTCGGGTATCCTGAGGTCGCCACGAGTTTTTGGAATATACACCTCGTCATTTTCCATGGAAGCGTGATTAACATGATGACGATGGTGCGATATTTTCCAACTAAAGTAGGGTGTGAACAGCGAACTATGAATGAGCTAGATGATTTCCATAGCGGAAGTGTTTATTCTTCAAAAAGACGACGAAATGCTCACAAATCCAAGGATGTCGTTCAACAGCCTGTAGCTAGAAAAGGCTCCGTGGCCACACTATCACATAACGGGTTACAAATGCTGAGGTATTATCATGGAGAAAAATACCTCATGACCGATGACCCAGAGACCCGTTAAAACAAGGCCCTGATACCACCAGCTGTCGAAGTTTTAAAAGATAATTTTGGCCCAAAACATAGTTCGCTCACTAAGTAACCCATACGATGAAGCGCAACATCTCTGCGCTCCAAGAGTTGAAGACATGAAAAGTCGCTAGTTTTTCAAAATAAGGGTCGATCAACGTAGCAAGAAGTCCCAAAGTAATGGCGAGCAAGAGATCCCTTGCGAGGTACAGAGTGCTAAGATGCAATCGGCGAACAAAGAGATGAGACGGTATGGCATCTCTAATTTCTTTTAGCGACCTGGATTCAGGATGAGAAACAAGGTGACTAAAGTCGAAGAAAAGTTACCAATTCATAGGAGTATGTGAAGGTAAATCCTTCTCGTTATACGTCGTCATTTTGGTTTCTGCCATGATATCTCTGGAAGACAGATGATTGGCGATACGTTTCCAGGTCAGCGCCCAGATTATTTATACCTACGGAAAGTCTACGCGTTAATTTTAACAGCAGAAAATGCTAAAGCTCACGTAATGATCATTATGATAAGTAATTGCATGAACCAGCGCGCTGATAGGCAAAGTGAATTTGGTAATCCTTAATTTGCTTGATTGTCGGATCTGGGACCCATCGGTAGATTGCTAAAGATTGCTAAGGAAAGGGTACGGTTGCATCCGATGGTTTGATGGTGCATGATGTATTGTATATGCGACTGTACGGACGGTATAAGACACTGATAAGAGGCTCGCGGTTGAAATGACCGGTAGCCTTGGGAAACGGTTCGCTGTCTAGATATGTTGAAAAGCAAATAAAACGGGAAACCTACTACTTGCTGCACCGCCAGGAGCACACGGTCACGATGGGAGTGTCCTGAAAAACGCCCTCCTTCATTAATACTTCGGAGCACGTTCGTGGAACCCAGCTGCGCATTACGACAAGTCAGAATGACAGCACGCACAGCGCCTTAGGTGAAGCTTACTGTTCATCTTTCTCCATTGAAGCGTGATGGCGATGGTGAGAGCGATGTGTAATTTCCCGGTTGAAGTACGGTGTCCAGAGAGTGGAATGACAGACCTGCAAAGGCATAAGGGCCCATAATCCGAGACGCTGAGGTAGTCGCTTACAAAACCAACGATATCACAAAAGAGCTGGGACGTAAAGCTTGAAGAACGATCCATGACCGCACTATAATTACCATCAGCCTGCAGTCCGCACAAATATAAAAAGCTCTAACTTCATGCCCGATGACCCAGATACCCTGAGTTAGGACAAGTCGCTTCGGAATGACATCAGGCTAGCTTTCCAAGTTCGATTATGAGACCGCACTTACTACACCATCCAAGGGACGGAAAGACAGGCATATTTTAGCAAAGTCATCTCCAAAATCATGGAAGACAAAATGGCGTCAAGTCGCAAAACCCCATAGGTAAGAATCAGGGACATAGCAATATCCCGTACTAGCAGCCGCAGCGATGTTATATTGCTACACCGGAAAAGGCGGGCAGGCATTGCTGTCTTGAGCTCGCGAAATTTTCTGTAATACCTATAAGTCCAATAGTCCAAATTCTGGATTAAGCGGTGTACTTCGTTGGTTGTTGATTCATACTGAGCACGAAAAGGATAGCTGTCGGATAACTAGTGTCAGACGGAAAGACCATGTCCTCCTTTCAAAACAAACTGGTTCACGTAGATTTTGAAAGCTTTTTGCCATCAAGCATCAAGGTAGCATATCTTCGACTCGGTGAATTCCCGAGGGACCCCGTAAGTAGAAGTTGAACTTGATGATATGGCATGGTGAATCTGGCTTGGTAACTATGTCTGTGTTTGTAAGACAACTGGCGTATATGAACCAGCAACACTCACAGACAACAGTCTTCCAGATGCTGGACAAGATCAGAAATCTGATATCGGCGAAATGTTAAACGCGGCACATCGCCGGAAAAGCATCTGGAACACTGTGCAAGGAAGGTAGGAGCCAATTTTTGATGGTGGAGTCTTCTAAATGTAGCTACTCCAACTCGGGTGTCGCGCGCCAACCCCAGTCGCGGTAGTGTGATGAACCCAAGTCCCGCTTCTCGATTGAGATGCCGAGACCTGCCGATGACTAATGCTGTGTGTGCTCTGAGTGATGATCGGATCAACCAAATTAGTCTCGTAACGATCCGTATGAAGATAGGTCTCGTTCAATGGACCTACTTTCTTTGCACCTGTAAACATATACTGATAACAACTCGTAGGCTTATTCCATCCTGCCAACAGTTGGCTCAAACGGATAGGTCCGTAACTCGATACTGATCAAAAAACGCTAACTCTAATAGCATTTATGGACGAGTTGTCACTACATCCACGATTGGGTCGCTGAGAACACACCGCGGAAAGTTTTGCCATCTTACGGAGTTCCAAGATCACGTCAATGCCAAACTGAACCAAGGAAGACCATTGGTGCTTGAAAGTATGTTGTCTATCGCAAGAATCAAAGGTTTGTTTGCGCTTTGGCTAATCACAGACACAGATGTCAGCGACTATGAGGAAGTAATGTTACTCGAAGACCACTGTTAAGTTGCTTCCATGACTACCAATTGGGGCCCGTCTCTGCTGATCCTCATGCTCGCAAACTCTATGCGTGATCAAGTCGAGACCTACAGGTTTTAATGTCTGGTCAGAACTCAAAGGAATACCTTAGGCGACACGAGACAGGCCCGGGCTTCTCAAGTTTTACTCTGCAGAATCATCATCGAACTTTCAGAGAGGGTGTGGGTGATCATGCAATTGCATATCGTCTCAGCGCCGCTGATATGACATCATTCATAGAGTTCTCGCAGTGTATGAACCTCATTGACAGGCCCGAAATAAGCACTCTCGCGGCGAAATGTGAAAGCAGTGTCCATATTTTTGAATATGATTAGGGGATGCTCAATCTTTCCGAATTCACATCATGGGGTGTGGTGGCGGACGGAGCCATCATATCATGGAGTATTGAGGAACTTGTTGGCGCCCATATCAGCTGGCTAGCACGATATCGCTCCCCATTGCAGGAACTTTGTTCTATTCTTACGGAGCAATGGATCATAGCCTGTAAAGAGACTATAGCGGCACGTCACAAGAATTTTTGGGGTCTGAACAGTTTGTGCGACGGGAATGGATCTCAACAAGGCTTCTTCCGCCTTCTGTGGAGTCGTGGTCTTTTCACGATGGGTTATAGTAAATGGTCCTCTCTCGTAAACAACTCCTTTTCAATTAGTGATAATCAACAGGGATGTTGAGTATACCCTATATAACTCGTCTCCTGAACATTGCTCGCATAGATGTAGCAATACTGTAAGTACATAATCAAACACCTTCACGGCAGCCCTAGTTTTTTTTGCAGGAATCCATTCATCCGGACTTGTTGCTTCACGATGAGCCGATCCACTGTCCCAGCTCAAACTTCAGATTCGCTTCGGTATTTTTATACCAGGTCTAAACAGATGGCTTATACTAATCATGTGTACTCTATTAGATATCGATAGATAATGGGACACAGAGCGGACTGCAGCTGGCACACTGTACGCGTGAACTGAGCAGACGTTCTGACCGGAGGTTGTCCCCCCGGCCCCTGCCAGAAAAGGTCTTGTCACTTTTGAAGAATCAAATTCGTTGCAAATTGTCGGCGTATTGCAAGTTGGGAACCTCATTTTTGCTCGCAGCAAGATGAAAATTTCTGATGAATGGCGACATTCATTGAAGTTTGAAACACTGAAGCCTTCGAGGTCTGGCAGTACCAGCCTTGAGATATAGAAATATGGGCGCCTATGGGCACAAGCGAGAGTTAAGTAAGAATCATCTGATGATGGTGATCACAATCGAAATCACAGTTGTTTGGGACGGAAGCCTAAGGTGTGGGGAACGCCGTTCGGGCATTTCCGAAGAACCATCGAGCTGACCAGAGCTGACCACCAACGCGACCCTGCTTCATCTTGATCATCACGGCTTAACATTTGACTCTTGTGACCAGAGTAGACTATAAACGTACTGAACAGATAGGTCTTTGATTCAGTGACCGGAGGAAAATGGCTGACGTGCCGCGAATCAATTAGGCACTGTTTTTCCAACTTGGGCGTTCAATAAACGTTTCAACATGTGCATATGACTCCGAGTTGGAGTCTTTGCACGTAACTATGGACATGCTATTCTGGGATGTATCTCTCTGTTACGTAGACCCACATGTGGTGGTGGTAAGAATTGTTTTTCTATTGGAGTGCTTAAGATGGACATTCAGTTTACTCCGTATTCTTAAAAGCATGAACCTGCTGCGATTCGATCCTTTGGACAATGTACGAAGCTACAATTTGCCTGACTATTTTTGCTGCATTCTACATCCTGTGGGACTATCTCAGTGCGGCGCGGCGCCCACCTGGCCCTTTTCGTTGGCCAGTCGTCGGTAATGCATTTCAAATTCCCACCGAAACTCCCTGGCGTCAATTCTCGGAGTGGGGGAAGCAATACGGTATGTGAAATCTCTGTCTCGAAGCTGGGTGCTGATAAATTGTAGGCGACTTGGTCTCTCTTCGTATTTTTGGCCGTCCAGTCTTGGTTCTTAATTCTTGGGAAGCCATCACAGATATGTACGAGCACAAGACTAGCATTTACTCAGACAAACCCCTAAGATTCATGGGCGAACTGTGAGTTAGCGTAGAAAATATTATGGACATAGCCTCACTGTCTTACTGTAGGAGTGGATTTGGACGCACCCTAACGATGAAAAGCAATGATGATGCGACTAAGGAGATCAAGAAACTTCTCTATGGGGAATTCGGGCCGCGCGCAGTCAAAAGACACACTCATATCTTAGAAGAGAATGCCCGTCGTCTTTGCTGTTGGAACATCAAACAACCAGAGGCCTATCTCACTAATATACGAAGGTAGTTTTATCTCATAAACACAAATATGATACTTGATCGTTTTCCAGAATGGCCACAATAAATATCATGCGCATCGCGTATGGTTGTGTCATTACCGAGGACACAGAGGCAGACGAAATCGCCGCAATGTCAACTCAAGTTATGTTCAACCTTAGCGTGGCGCTGGCTCCAAGTAGATATTTCGTTAATTTGCTTCCGATATGTGAGCTATATGAATTGGTGTCATTGAATGAGTTAGCATGCTGAATCGCCCTTACAGTGAAGTACATACCTGCCTTTAT
Source organism: Desarmillaria tabescens (assembly GCF_030435595.1). Classification (NCBI taxonomy): domain Eukaryota; kingdom Fungi; phylum Basidiomycota; class Agaricomycetes; order Agaricales; family Physalacriaceae; genus Desarmillaria; species Desarmillaria tabescens. Next base: position 97,925 of record NW_026848427.1, read on the forward strand.
GCCTGTGGCTCCTTCCAGACACAAGCTGCGAAATCACGACAGACATTTAAAGATTATTGGATGAAGCCTTTTGATGCTTTAGTAAACAGGATGGTATGTCATTCTTTTCACGAGTCCTGGCGAACCGCGTCATCCTCCTATTGCATAGAAAAGTGGAATGGCTCTGCCCTCGTTGTTATCCAATGCCCTTGAGGCTAATGGTTTCGATACCAATATTTCAAATTCTGCTTATCTCGATCTCCTGAGAGATACCGGAGCAGAAGCCCGTGGCGGTAGGTTTATTCCGTTGTTGTGTCCAGATAACCATTAAATATGGACATTCCAAGCGGGAACTGATACAGTATGTGTTCTCTCCTTTTTTTCGCGAGATTTCCACTGATTGTAAGTCATAGAATGTCAGCACTATCACATCTTTCTTTCTTGCCATGGTTCTTTATCCTGATATCCAACGGCGGGCACAAGAGGAAATACTATCAGTTATCAGGGATGAGAGACTCCCTAAACTTTCAGATCGCGATTCTTTACCATATGTCAATGCCCTCGTCAAAGAATTGCTCCGGTGGAGTCCTGCGGCTCCTTGTTGTAAGCCAAGCTCTGATTTTACTTCCTGGCTTGTTTGACATCTTTGTCGATACAGTAAGCCGTGTTCTCCGGGTGCCCGACGTCTACCGAGGTTTCAATATTGCTGCCGGAACTATGGTAATTGCAAATGCGTGGTTTGTTTGTTCTTCCTCCTTTCATTGCAGCCTCTGCGTATGTTGATGGGTATATCATCATTGGTAGGGCAATTACACGAAATGAAAGCTGGTTTCCTGACCCAGAAACATTTGATCCGGAGAGCGACATTTGATCGGGACAGCAAGTCCAAATTCCAGAATCAAGCGAGTCTTGGCTTTTTGGTTTTGGTCGCAGATCAGGTGCCCGCATCATTGTTGCACTAGATACTGTGTGGATAACGGTTGCAATGACTTTGGCTACCTGCACCATTTAATCCCGAGGTTGACAGTAGTGGTAATATCAGTGCTCCCAGAAGTAAAATACACCAGCGGAGCCCTTAGGTCAGTATTCCATCCTTTCTTTGTACGACGCCAGCTGAAATAAGTTTCAAGTCATCCTTGCCCTTTTAGCTGTCGTATTGAGCCTCGATCGGAAACCGTTTGTGGGACCTTAGATATTGGATGAACTGTATTATAATCAGTAAAAGTAATAACTATTTTTCAAGTGTGTCCTTATCATGCGGTCTCAGTGAAATATTTTGTCAGAACTCGAAAATGGCGGGCCGATTCTCCGAGGAACTTTTTTTCGCTTTCTCCTCCTGCCACCACGTAATATTACTAGCCCGCCTCTAGGTGAGAGATTCATACATTTGTTTTGTTTGAATAAGGGATGTATTTTAACACTAGCGTATACATACAGGGTCCTCGGGTGTTTCCCAAGCATGCTGCACAAGCACCATGACTTCGAGTTGCAAGCCACTCAGATATGAGGGGTATCCTTGCAACATTAGCGCATCTCATGGATTCAGTGAACTACTGCTAAAACCGCTCATCAGCCTATTTCCTCACGAAAACGCTGCAGTGCTCCTATAAATACCAGTATCCACCTCGGTCGGGCTTTCCTGATATTTATCTCATGAGTGTCCAGGGTAGGGCAAACATCAAGCACGTTTTTAGATATACAGTAATCCGATCAAATATCGCGCTTCTCCCGCTTACGCTAAGGCTCCTCCTTAGCGCATGCATGTGGCGCAGCAAACTAAATCTATTTCGTTGGTTGGTTTGACGGATCTACCCAATCTCATCTCGTCTCCCAATAATAACACCAGCCTTGAATGGACTCAGATGCTGTAATCTCTTCGGCATGTTATTTTGTGCCGCAGTTTACCTGTGCCCACAGAAGGGGACTCTTCCGTGATCGATGATGTCGGAGGTATGCATTACAGCGCTGGAGGTCACTCCATGTCCACAGTGATGATGCTGTGCATTCAATACGAGATTCCCATTATTAGGACCCTCAAGCTCATGATAACATAAAGGTACCAATTTCGCTCTTCGCTGTCAACTACTTTCAAATGGCTGAAGCTTCACTCAACAGTACTTTTGGCGCGTACCTCATTGGTGTCATCGCATCTTCATGGTTCGTTAACGCCGGGATGCATTCATCTAGATTCTGATTGCCTCTTTTATCTAGCTTATTTGGCGTCACCTGCACTCACCACCTGGTATTATTTCACTCGTTATTCTGATGGTTTCGTCCTCAAGGCATTGGTAAGCATTAAAATAATTCCTCTCAGGCAACTGATATGAGAGACTCACAGGTTGGCGCGATCTGGTATTCATCGCCAACAATCAAGTACTACTCGACTCTCACATATTTGCATAGGGTTTTGGAAGTTTTGCATGTGGCTTTCGCTAGCCATGCTATTTACTATTTTGTCATACTACATTATGGGGATCCAGCAGCTCTGGCCGAAACGGTTTGGTAAGTACCACATTTTTAGGGAAACAAGACTCAAATACATGCTAGGTCGGCATCTGTGAGTTTTCTCCATCTGTCTGCATGAGCTCTTATCTATATATGCCAACCAGCTCAATATCGGCATAACGGTATGTGATTTAGGACTTTCCGAATCTTCTTCGAGTTGCCTTTAACGAGGATGATCGTAGGGCATTACTGCTTTGCTTGTCTACCTATTTTATGCCCGACGGATATATTATTGTTCCCACAATTCTCTTTCTTCCAGTTACCGCCTTCTTATCTATTTATGCAGTATCAAATCACAATGTGCCACTAGTGGCAGCCGTCGTAAGTATCCTATGCTTCCCCGTTTTTCGGCGACACTCACCTTGGAATCAGGTCATCCTTTCTATCACTCGCTCGGGTGAGTGTCGCATACTCTTTTCCTACCCCCCGGGCCATAACATAGCCCTGTCTAGGAACCAGCATAAGTACGTATTTAAGCATCTCGTATGAAAGATGTTAATCATTTTGGTTTTTAGGCGTTACCATCTATAGGTCAGGGTTGACAGTGCTTCTCAGGCGTCTCTGTCTCATCGTTGTTTTCAGTTTATCTGAAGTACTTCGTTCTGTTGAACGTCACAGTATGACGGTAAGCATCCATCCCCTTCGTCTTGGTTGATATTTCTCTCTGTTTTGCAGAGCCTCGTCAGAGCTTCCTTGACTGTCCATGTGGTGACGGATCTCCTGGTCGCCATATCACTTTGCTATTATCTACACAATAGTCGCACGGGAATTAGACGGTACGAGAGTCCACAGTGCCGCTCGTCCAACTGATTGAAA